>NC_143505.1:46349318-46652348 GCF_051622355.1 Phaseolus vulgaris
TTTATAATTAGTGACTTGCTTTCGTCATCGATCAGCAAAAACAAATCAAATTGATTTCAACGAAAGTATACATTAGATTTATTGAAAGAAATTAGAATGGCAGTATGCAACCAACAAATCTCCAATTGAAGGAGGGAATGAAGTTTTCGTATTGAAGAAGATGAAAGTCCAACTAACATAAGGGATATCAGTGACTTGTAGAGATATTTATGTTTCTTTCACACACACCAAACTAATTTTAGCTTATGCTCTTAATGTGATTAGTTAGTTCACGCACAATCCAGGTAAAAAACACATGGATGTTGTTATATGGATTTTAAGATACATAAAAGTTGCTCGTAGAAAAATACTTTTCTTCAAAAAGAACTCTAATTACAAGGATGTGATGGTTTATACTGGTTCAGATTAAGCAAGTGCTCCTTAATGATAGAATATCAACCTCTGGATACTTCACATTTGTAAGAGGTAATCTTGTCACATGGAAAAATATGAAGCGAAAAGTTATAGCTAGATTTATTGCAGAAGCTGAACTTAGAGGAATGGTTCTTGGACTCTACAAAGGTTTGTGGCTCAAACTACTTCTCTAAGATTTATGATATGTACATACGCATCTCATTCAATTGTATTGTGATAATAAAGTTGCACAGTGACATTTCTCACAAATGTGTCTAACAGTAGGGTGCTAAAAAACTTGTTTTTGGAGTTTTGTATAAGGGTTGTGACACCCATGAAGTGTCTCATTTTATTTTATATATTTATTGCTGATAAAAAAATGAAGAATGTGGGGGCTGATAGTTTTTTCATCGTGATAAAGTTTAGTAAAAATATTTTAGAGTTGTCAAATATTTTATCTAAAGATCAACTTACATATATTCTTACCAAAGTTGTGACAATCTAGATTTTTAGGAGATTATTAAACAAGTTGAGAATGTATTACATTCATTTAACAAATTAAGGAGAAGTATTGAGATAGATATTATTTGATTAGCTAAATTATATATTTATATACTATATAATTAGATTTTTTTAGTTTAGTTCTTGTTTATACACTTCCTTACTTAACTCCTGATTTGTAGGATGGAGTGCATCCATATACAAATGATATGAATAAAAATTATAAAATAGATTATCTTTCAATTGTTTACAATATATTTTGTCACTCATTTGAAACAAAAAGGAAAGATAAGAAAAACTGAAAAAGAACATAAAAACAGTATAAAAAAATTCAACTAAATAGAAAGAGAAAAAATAAAATAACAATATGATTACGGAAGATATTGGGCAATTAACAATGAATCTACTAAGAACATTTTTTTTTGTTTCTCTAGCGTTAAAGTTTAAAGTAGCCGCCTTTAAAAAACATAAGAAATTATGCTTTGAGAAAGTGCTTTATAATTAGTGACTTGCTTTCATCATCGATCAGAAAAACAAATCAAATTGATTTCAACGTTTTAAAAAAAAGGATCTGCTTTCGCCACTGATATCAAAATAGGACGCAAGTAGCGTTTGATATGCAATATTTGATTATTTCCTCCCAACTTCCTTGGAGATCATTTCCAAATTGTGTGGATTTTACTATTATTATTTCCTTGATTAATGATATATTAGCATGCATAGAGTTTTAGTTAGATTTCCTGACGTAATAGATCAATTTTTCATTCATTAATAAAAAAAATATCCGCAAATTCAATTATGCAGACAGTTTTTTTATTTATTTTTCACGTCTAGTTAAAAAAGTAGTTTATATAATTTAAGCATGTTGTGTTAGTAGTAAATTTAAACTTGTACTGACTATTACTTTATAAAGAGAATGTTGAGCATAAAAATAGTTTAATAATTATGTACTATCAAAATAATTTTAGGCTTGCAACCAAAATAAAATTTAAAGTAGTCATGGTAAAAAATATTAAATTTAATTGCATCTGTTTACAAACTATAGTGTTTGAAAATAATGAGTATATAAATATAATTGTTCTTTTAACATTAATGGTTATACAAACACTCCAACGATTAATATTTATTTTTATTTTTATCTTTCTATCATATATCATACATCTATAAGACGTATGTTTATATAAGTTGATGTAAGATAGCATATAAAATATCCACACACACACAAAAAAAGTGTGTATTTAAAACTACCGAGAAACAATATCAATGTTCCTAGAAAGCTCATAGTCACATGCATGTACGTTCAGAGATTCTTTTCTTGAAAGGCAGTGGAAATAATTATATTTTACTATTCTTCTGAATAAGATATTCGAGCTAGATTCCTCAATAGGACAAAAGCGAGTTAAGTTAGAAAGGACGCATTGGGGTGCGTGGAAACTGGTTCATATAAACATAGTAAGGTGACCTTTCCGTGTGCCAAACAACACTTCAGTTTTCTTGACCTATGCTAACGTGAAGGGTAAGGCCATGCATCGCTCTTTCGCTGCTTCACAGTCACAGTGTCGTGCATTGAACCTGATCACTATATTATCATACATGTTAAGATCTGAGTAACTACTGTAAACATGTTCCTTTTAACATAATGATTCTGCAGATAATAAATGAGTTGATGCTAAAAATGTCCTAAAAATATATAAGAAATGAAGTATTTAAATATAGATCTTCGATAGCATTACTTTTTATAGACAGCAACTTTGTAGTTTCAGAACATTTGGGTTTTTCCAGTTGCATTATTCAAAGAAAACATTAATATTTACAGGTTTCATGAATTGTTTGTTCCTGTTAGGAAGATGGAACTAGAGAACTATTGATGAGTTTCGTCTTCTTTCTTCCTATCGGATGGTTGGTCAATGCTCCAACTTTCTCTTTAAGTTTGTTGTTATTCCTTCGGTCGCAGTTGCTCAATCACTCGGTCTTCAAAAGAATACCGAATGGGGTACCTACAGAAGACACTCCGACGCTCAAGTCAGAAAAGAGATTAGACACTCAGATGTTAGAGTACAGTTATTTTTTTTTTTATCGGCAATGATGTTAAAGTAGAGTAATTAATGAACCTACCTACTTCTTGGAATGGGTGCTATTTATATTATTTTAATGGGGTTACCTTGTTGGGTCGGATTAGTAAGTGAATCGTATTTAAAGGTGCATTACCTAATTCTTAATGATTGTTTAGTTTTACTGACCTTGATTTAATGTAATTTGACTAAAGATATCAGTCAAGGTCAACCCGACTATGAGAGTCAAACCATGATATTGATCGTTCGGTGGATAGCAATAAATATAGTTTTGTGACTTAACTAAATGTATCATATATTCGAATAGTAATATTTGGTTGTAAGAATGATAACCACTCAATTTATCAATAAAGGGTGTCATTTTAAAATTCTTTGACCTGTTCTTCTCCTATATGAGATTTTTTTTAACATATATACATTTCACACTCTTTATAATAATATAATAATAATTTTAAATTAAAAAATAAAATAAAAAAAAAATATTAATTTATTACGGTGTGGTGTGGAGTGTTTGTTTTTACAGATGTTGATATATCAGCATCTTTTTGGTTTTTCTTTGGTCTTAGAGAACAAACATATATGCAGTGGGAAAGGTTTAGGGAAATAGAATAGATGGTGAAACGAAGAGAGTAAATAAGCATACATAACTTTAGTTTATTTACACTAAGGTAGTCAAAATATCTTGACATGCCTGTCTACATTACAGAGTGATCATGGCACGGTCATATACAATTTTTCATTTTCTTGGTTTCTTACTCTTACAAAGAATGAAACAAACAATACTTCAAGAACGTACATATGATACAGAAGCAACACTAACAATACTCATACACAACATAATCCAATAATCTACTTAAAACCCTAAAACACGAGCAAATCATTCTTGATATCGTAACCCATCTTCTCCAAATTAGGCTGCACCGCGAACTGAATCATGGGTGGTGGTCCACACGTCATAGCCAAAGAATCGCTTGAAGCTTCTGGAAGGTGCTCCCTCATTATGGCTTCTGTGATGAACCCCACACCGTATCCCCACCCTTCCTTCGCCGTTTCCACAACGTACCACACCTTGAACCTCTCACAATGTTCTTTCGCCCATGTATCCAACTCCTCTCTCAGCAGAATATCATCCTCTGTGCGGTTTGCATACACGACATGCATTTCGGTCAGGTCCTCTGGGTCCTTCAGAATCGCTTGCGCCACTTGGTAAATTGGTGTGATGCCAGTTCCACCGGCCAGCATGGCTAATCTCTTTGCGAATCTGGATTTCCCATTAACAGTGAAATTGCCTCTTCCAGTGTACTCTATGTGACCCAATGGACCCTTCACGTCTAACATGGATCCTATGGAGAGAGATTCTAAATACTGTGACATAAGTCCCCCGTTCGGGAACTTAGGGTGCACGTCTTTGAAGTAAACCTTGATGAGCAAATCGAAGAACCCCACTTCCTCCACGCTACTTGTTGGAGTGTAGGCTCGCATGCATAGCTTGCCATCTATGGTGGCGCACAAGAAAATGTGCTTACCCACTGGTAAACCTAAGAGTTGATTCTTTGACGGCATTTCGAAACGGAAAAGCCTCACATCATGGGAAATGGAGGTCTTTGACACGAGTTTGCATGGGATTTTCTGCCGTGGGTTGAGAGCCACACTACGTGGTGGTAGTGGTGGTATTGTAGTGATTTCATTGATAGGAGCCAAATGGATGAATTCGGAATTGCCATGCACGGAGTTGTTCGGCGATGAGTCAGCTGAGGTGTAACCTACCCATGCAGAAGTAACAAACCATATAAAATTTCGAATAATGAAAGGGAATAAATTGTCAACCAGTAAGTTAAATAATACTAATCAAGGATAAAGTTATAGATTTTTTCTTTATTGTCATTAAAAAACATGCATTATACTTCGAATAATTTCACATATATATGATAATTATATCAGCATCCTAAACTCATACCAAAATTGAATTTTTATTTACTGATGGTATAAAAAACTTCATGAAAAATTCAACAAAATAACCTCAAATACTGATTCTATTTCCCAAATTGAAGAAATTAAAAAATTTTGATTACATATTTTTATCACTCTGTTTGACAACTCATACACTATAATCCGTGAAATTTCAATTAACAATAGAAAAAAGTGTTAATAAAGAAATGTAACATTTCTCAGACAGTAATATAGAGAGACATGGAAGGTTATGTATATTACCTGTAGTGATGAGCTCGCCAATACGATAGTCTTCCAGCATCTTCTTTGCTTTGTCAGAGTGGATGGCGTCAAACTCTTCGGTGCAGTCAGTGCCGGCATTGATGAGGATGCTGTCGGTGCCACCAGGGTGATCTTTGAGGAAGCGGGTGCAGTCGTAGACATGACCATGGACAATGATCCAAGCTGAGTCAGGGCTGCTATGTTTTTTTACTTCGGAGACGGAGAACATTTTAGAGGCAGTGTTCATGAATGGCGTAGACACACTCTTTTTAAGGCTTGGTTTCGGCTCTTGTGATTGCTCCAAATGTTTTTCCTTTGCCATCCACCCACCAGGTTGGTTCCCTGGTTGGGTTGGGTGTTCAAACACTATGCCAATCTCTCCCTTGTGGGGCTTGCACACATTTGTCTTCACTCTAAACCAACAGTTGTTCATCATGCCCTGCATCATTGCATACACAAAACATACCACCAAAAAACAGCTTTATTAAACTTCCTATACCTGTTTAAAAAATCAACAAGGGCTTTATACACAAAAATAATGTCACTTTTTATACTATCAATGCAGTTTTAATGAAGATCTTGATAGAATAATCCATCGTACTCTACTAATAATGTAAAAAGATTTCGCACCTTTATTCAGTAATAAATTTTTTGACTTTATAACAATTGTTGTAATGTTCTATTTAACATCACTTTTAATTATTATGATATAAAATGTCAAGAAACTCAAGTGAAAAGGATTGTTATGAACTGTGTGTACAGGTAAGTAAGTTCATTAGGATATGCCACAAAATTACAAAAATCAATGGTATTAGCTTAGTGGGCCATTTTCTACATCACTGTACATGAAATTATATAGTTAAGTCTCTGTTGAGACACAATGAATTTGCTTTGGAATAATGGAACTTACTTTTTATATATTTTATAAAGATCACGGCATCCCAAAGTGAAATGAAATGTTGTATTCATACAATTAAATTATATAATAATTTATCTATATAGTAAAATTATTTTTCTCCGTCAAATCATTGATCTGATACTATATTTTCTCTATTTTATTTTAATCTCTCTTTTCATCCAAAAAGAAAATATCAAATCATTGTATAAATAAACTTTCATATAAAATTTAGGCTTCAATAAATTTTAAATCCTCAATATATTACTCATTTGTTTACTCAAATAGATTATTCTTTTACATTAAGTATTTAATAAATTCTAAAAATTTGAGTAAGTTCTTTAAAAAAACAAATAGTTGTATTATCTCCAATATTATTCTTTTAGTGATTCTTAAAATATTTTAAATTTCACCTTTTTGTCAATTCAATTTTTTTATAATAAAAATCAATATATATTTTTATTGTATTATAATAAATAATTCAATACATATTATTGTTTAACACTATAAATAATTTCTGATATGTTTTAACTTAATTAAAACGATATTAGTAAAATTGAAGCAGATAATAAAAGATACTTTAGTTAAAATATTAATTTATTAGCTGTTTAATTTTAAAAAAAAAGTATTAAGTAAAATAAAAATGATCACATATTAGCAATTAAACTTTATTTAAACAAAAGAAATTGTATCAGATCAAATTTCTATTATGACCCAAAAACCAAATTCAGCGTTAATAAGCCTGGGGTCTAGAGTATTAATGATTAACAATAAGGCCATAAAAACGACAGGTGATGACGTCAAGTGAAGTCCAAGTTTCTGAGGAACAAATGGTGATTTATAATGCAGTGGTAACTACCATCTCATTTGTCGTTTTCTGTAACAATGAAATTATCTTGCTGCTACCAACGAGTATATATCATATAAAAATAATATTAAAATAAAAGCTACAAGAAGACTCGTCCTAGAATATCCTCCAAAAGCACCAAATACCTTTGACCATCGATTATTTAAGGAAAATAATACTTTGAATGTATACAAACCCTTAAATGAATAAAAAAATAAATTTGTAATTAAATAATATTAAAATAATAGTTATATAAAAAATTGGAATTATAAATTTATCATTACTCATTATTTAACAAGGTAAAAGAGAAACCAAAAACATGTTGATAAGTTTGTTAGAGATGAAAACGTACCATAAGATTCCAAATTAGGTTTTCTGGCTGCGTGTTGAGGCCTTCATCCCAAGCTCGAACTGCAATCTCTTTGGTCCCCAGCAGGTCCAGCACCTCCACCTCCAAAGACCAGAAGCACCAGCACCAATACTTTCCATATTTGTTAGGTTTCTCAGGATGATCCAGTGTGCACACGTGCCATGTTTCTCCACCGTCCAGAGTTACCTCCACACGTGTCACTTTCCTCCCACCACCTACACGTACAAACACACTCTCTCACTTCACATCCAGCCGTAACACAGTTTTCTTTATTCAAGTCACTGTCTACCAATTGCAAGTTACGGGCACAATTCCACTACCCAATCACATGTTGCAGCAGCAACACCAATCCAAATTTGAGGTTTTATTCAGTCCCACCAACTTGAAAGATATCCCACACGTACTATCATACTCTTTCGCACTTGTAATTATTATTCTTATTATTATTTGATTAATAACTGTACAACCAATTTTTCCCTTTCTCCTTCCATGTTAGCCTTACTCTTGTCAAAATTTTAACATGTTTTTTTCCTTATTTATACTGTGAAGATTTTGTTGCGGATAATTCACTATGTTAATGGTGCTAATGTTACTATACTCAGGACCATGAAATGAAAAACAGCAAAACTAACCAGAATATGCGTAGCCTCTGACTACGTAAGGCCTCTGCGTTGTCCATGAGTTGATGGGCAATATCTCATCGTGACAAGGAGTCGTTATCACTGAGTTTATATTCAACTCGTTGATTATGTACTCTGGTTTGAACCACCATCCTGCAGGGATGCAAATAAATAAAAGAGAAAAAGAAACAAATACGTAAATAATTTGTGTCCATAAACAAACATGTCTTACGTCAAACTCGTGTAAAGTGGACTAGTTCACTGTATTATCTCCCAATTACGAGGAAGATTTTTAAAATTGTAAAAGCATTATTTTAGTCATTAAATTAAAAATATAAAATAACAACTGTTTGACTTTAAAAACCAAATTGATTAGTAAACGTAATTCCTCAAATTAAAATTAGGCTGTATGTGAACGTAGTTATAAAGAAGAAGAAAGAAAAAATAACATAAAATGAATTAAATTATTCTCACTTTTATAGAAATTATCTGATTCAACTTTTTCAAAAGTTTTCAAAAAAATAATTAATTTTGGTCTTTTTGTTCCCTCTTATTAAGTATTTATCAAGAACCTTGTCCAAAGCGTTAGAATATTCCGATTAAAAAGTCGAATTTTAAAGACAAAAATATTTTGTGAAGTCAGAATATTATTTTTCTAACAAGATAAAAAAAATAAAACGAGTGAAGAAATGAAAAAATAAAGAAACAATACATAGATGTGCATAACTCATTAAAAGTATATATATAACTTCGAAGGAGAAAAAACAAAGTATACTTTAATATTACATGCTTATAAATTATTACCCCGATCTTAAACTATTTTTATCTGTTTCATAATTGCAACTTGTATTTGTATAACAAATTTTTTTAAAAAAAAGTTATGTTAAGTGAAGCATGTGACGGGAAAAGAGAGAGAAAAAATGAGTATTTGCAGAAAAACGTTTTCAATGTCCCTCATACAAGATCAAAGTGAGCGAAAAAATTAGAAGCAGTAGAAGTGGGAAGAATGATACCTTCTTCATTGGCAAGTTCTGGATCAACATGAGAAGGAAGAACTCTGTTATCCTTGTAATGATAATGGCTTTCGCACTCTTGTTCAGTAACCACAATGCGTTTTAGCCACTTCACCATTCTGCCACCGATAAACCCCGGAATAATCATTCGAATGGGGAAGCCGTGATCCGGTGCCAGAGGCTCGCCGTTTTGCATGTACGCCAGGATGATGTCGCGCGAAGGGTCCATGGCCATCTCCCTCGAGATGCTCGTTCCGTACTTGGACCCGCCGCCGCCGGGGAGATTCTCGGCGCCCTCGAAGGACACGTGCAGCGCTCCCTTCCCACGTGTCAGGATCCCGCAACGGCGCAGCACGTGGCGCAGCGGCACGCCGCGCCACACGGAGGTGGAGGTGCCGGCGGAGCCCCAGTTGAAGCCGATGGTCTTCTTGACCATGTTCTGCTCCTTGCGGCGGTTACCGGCGCAGACGAGCGTGGCGGGAAACTCGCGGTGGGGAAACTCGCGCACGAGGCGGTCCATGGTGAACCGGGTTGGGCGCTTGACAAGACCGGTTATTTCGACGGTCCAGTCTTCCCAGTTGGCCTTGGGAACTGGACCGTGGTTGCGGACGTAGTGGAGTGGGACTGGGGTGATGAAGCCGTGGTGCATGAGGCGCTGCAAGGGGGACTCCGCGTTGAAGGGGTGCTTCCCTGTGAGGCGGACCATGGAGGCGTTCCGTGCGACCCACTGATCCGCCGTTCCCTCGTCGCGCGGGTCCATAACTGACGCTTCCGTTTCCGCGTTGGCTTTTCGTACGAGCTCTTTCAGATACGAAGCGTCGTCATTTTCATCGTCGTCGCTGCTGGAGGAGTCCAGGTCAAAATCCAACGGCAGAGAGGGCTTTAGATCCTGGCCGCAACTGCGAACGACGCCGTTCATATGAGTGGCGAATTGACGGTTGCCAACGGAAGCCGCCATTGTGAGAAAGGAAGAAAATTACGGAGTTTATGTTGTTGTCCTCCTTTGGTGTGACTCTGGTGGAAGAGAAAAGGAAAGTGGTTTCTAAGCATGTGGATTGGGGTATTTATACAGAGTGGAAGGGCCACGAGAGAGAAGAGTCATCCCTGACTTCATATCTTTTTCTTCACTAAAAATATTTTTTTAAATCAAGTATTTAGTTTTTTAAATCAAAAATCCATTTGATTTATAAATGCACGAAAAGAGATAATTATGCTTGGTAGGGATATCATCAGTACGGACTACGACTTGGCGTAAATAAGGGCTGGTTCGTGGGTTCGTGTGCCAGCACCATAAGAAATATCTTTTAAGGAAGTTATTAAAAATAAAATTTTAAATATAAATGTTGAATAATTTTTTTATAAATTAACTTTTTTTATTTATGGGGTTATGACTCACATTTTCCTTTATGTTGGTATAATTGGGAGGTTACTTACCACAATTAATTATAATCAAAAGAAGGTTACTTACCATAATTAATTGTAATCAAAAGAAGGTTACTTACCACAATTAATTGTTATCAGAGGTTACTTATCATTAATTGTTTTTATTACTGTTGTCTCCTAGAACCATTATATAGTGGCTTCCTTCCAGCAATGTAACACAACATACACTTGATTCCTCTTTCTTTTCATACACTCTCTATTTCTTCTATTGGGTGTAAGTGTTTAACTCATAAAATAAGAAAAAAGATATTTTTTAGTATAAAATTTGTAACTTTGTAAAAAAAAATTTGAAGTCATTAAAGTAATTTAACAAACTTGGTCTTTGGTCTTTCAGTAATTTCATGCATGTGTATTTAATAAAAGAAATATTAATAAAAGAAATATTAATAAAAGAAATATTAATATGCAATTATCCTTTTACTCCTTTGTTTATTTATTTTCTGGTTTTAAAATATTTAGTGGTTTGTAGTTCTTTGATAAAGACGTATTAACGTTAATTTTCCAATAAATACACGTAATCATTAACAAAATTAAAAAATTTATATAATAAGACTTTAATATTTATGATACTAAATCGACTATTTATCTATTATGTTTTGAGGGTGAAGTTTTATGAATTTATATAATAATAATAATTGTTCTCGTATGGACTGATTGGTCCATGTCACGATTCGATCTCTTTAACTGAGTTGACCGAGTCCTACACGGATGTGCAGGTCGATTGACATACTAAGGTTAGAAAAGCTAAACTACTATTAAGAACTAGGTAATACGCTCATAAGTGTGATCCACTCCACTAATCCGGTCCAATAAGGTAAGTCCATTAAAATAATATAAATAACGCACATTCTAAGAACAAGGTATGTCATTATCATTGTACACCCCCGAGTGCCGAATACCCCTTTTACTGACTTGAGCTTCAGAGTACCTTTTGCAGGTACTCCCTATTCGACATTCACTTGAGACTGAGCGACCGAGACCCGAAAGAGTGATATCAAAACGAGAAGAATTATAGTGAAGTTCTACTAGTCTACCCGAAGAAGAAGAATACAAAGTCATTCAATAAGTAATATATAGTTAATATTAATTTTAAATATATTAATATAGTGTGTTGCATCACCAAACTATATTCTTTGAATCAATTTAACACTAAAGTGTGTTTTCTTTAATTAATTTGACATGTAAAATTTATAGATTATATAGTAAAATATAGTTGTCATATTTTCCATTATTATGTGAAACTAAATTAAAAAATTATTTTATGAACATAATTTTCACTTTTAATAGTCAAAATATTCCACTAATTTTTTTATTTCGTGTTTTAAGTTTTAAAGCAAAATTTTCAGGCTAAAATTCAAATTCATAAAAGTACTCAAAATAGAACTCATACAAAAAAAAAATCAATAAAAAAATTGAAAATCCTTCCAAATCAATTTTTCTTTAGTTTTTTTGTTTACTTTTCTCTCAACAAATTTATATGTTGAATTAATTATAGAAAACTAAAATTAAATCCAATTATTTATTTTATTTAAATATAGTAGTATATATCTAGGATTAATTAGTAACTAATAAATATAAATATATGTCTTAAATGCTGTTTTTTAAGTTGAATATATTTTACGTAGGATATATTTATATGTTTCAGAATATAATAACGAATTTATATTATAATTTTTAACTATAAAATTAAGTAATTCATTTATAAATATAAGAGAAAGTTAAAATTATAAATATAAAAATACTATAAATATTTATTAATTTTATAGTAAAATAATCAGAAAAGTCAAGATTGATGCCACTAAAATGGAGTTGATGAATAAATTTGAAATACAAACCGACAAAGTTTATGTATGTTTTGGGTTTTGAATTCATAAGAGTAAAGAAATGACTGATGATGCACCAAAAGATGTATGCAATGGAGGTGTTAAAGTGATTCAATATGTTGATCTCTAATTCAATAGCTACTATCTTTGGTTTAGTACTAGAGATAAAAGGAATTGATGAACAAGTTGATAAAATTGAATATATGAAAATTGTTAGGAATTGATGAACAAATTGATGAAATTGAATATAAGAAAATTATTGGTTTTTTACCATTAACGTACACGACTTAATATATAATTTGTTTTAGGATTAATATTGAAATACATGAAGAGTCCCAAGATATATTATAACAAATTATCATACATATAAAATAAATTTTGATAAATTATGTATGGTCGAAGTCGGATGGTAACAAAATGTTTGGGTACTTACCGACTGACATGTTTAAATTTATTAAGATTAAATGATGGTTAATAAGGTTAAATTGTTTGGAAAATTAGATAATACATCCTTAATCATGATCTATATGCTAAAGTTGGTCCAACAGTAACAAGGTCCATCAAAATCGTATAAATGGGCACAACAAACCATGACAAAGATACGTCATTATTATGTATTTATTACACTGAATACCTAACACTTACTTGAACATTGGAGCACCTTTTGTAGGTGTCCTCCTCACATAGAGTTGAAGGTAGAGAGCAAAAGTGAAGGAAAGAAACGACGAAGGAGTGAATTGTTCAATCGGTAGAAGATTCTCTCACTCCCTTCATAGAAGAACAAATGATATTATGTTTTCCAAAAAAAAATACACTAAAATAGGAATTTAAAATTGTTACTTGAATTTTTAAATCAAATATTAGGATGAAATAATAAGTATGGATATATCTACTTCATATTTATTCCAACCCTATCTCTATTTTAAATTACAAAAACAAATTTAATTTATTAAGTAAGATAAAAAGTTATTTTATTATACTTTTTCGTCTTTACTTTTGTTTAATTTTGAAGAACCGTTAATTTGTTACACATTTCGTTATCACATGTAATTCTATACCACTAAAATAGATTCGTCCATCTCTCTATTATCTTAACTCATAAAAATTAAAAGGTAAAAAACTATAAATTCTAAAAAACAAGTTTATACAACTATAATGGAAATAACTAATTAATTATACATAATTGTGTTTGAAATAGTTGTGATGAGTGATCGGCATTTTTATAATAATATACTATAAAGTTAATTAATCTATACATTTTAATTAATAGTTTACATGTTATTAATTAGGATATGCTTGATAAACATTTATGTATGTATTTATAAGTAATAATAATAAACGAACATAAATTTTAAAAAACTGAGATGAGAGAGTTTTAACGTTTTTTTTATCTGCAAGAAAAAATAATAAATATAAACATTTTAGGTGTTCTGACTTTTCTACAATACAATGCATCTTCTTAGTCTCATACCTAACAAGTATATACCTAACCTTTTAAACAGAATAATACAAAAAAAAATAAAAAATTCCACCTGTTCTGGCAAATCAGCACCCAAACCGGAAAAAAAAATAAAAATTCACCCTCTTTCAAAACTTAAATAGAAAACCGAGAAAACAATATAAATATAAATATAAATAATATACAAATTTTGGTGAGTTACTGGTGAAAAGCTTTCAGGACTGACTAGAGTTGGCATTGGCATCACAAAACGAAACATGCGCGTTTTTACATTTAATCTCATCTAACTTTTCATTATCAAATGTCAAATCTATATAATCGACACCATTATCTAGTAGAATAGTATTATCACCCTCTAATATAATAAATGTTAAAGTAATATTATAATTAAAATTAGAAATCCACTTATTCTGTATAGGTAAGTAGAAAGACTTAATCCTAATCTTTTATCTTATTTAAATTGATTGTTCATATTAAGTAGATAATAGGTATACTTAATTTTTTTCTTAAAAAATCATTCATATTTCTTCTGTAAATTTTTTCTTAAAGAATTATCAATATTTCTTCTTCAGATTATCTATCCTTTTTATTTATTTAATATAAGAAAATATAGTATGAAAATCTTTCTTACTCAGAAATAGATGTTCCACACAAAATTTTATTTTTACGAAAGATCTTACTTTATTTTTTATATATATGTATATATTAATTAGATACAGTTACAATATAATTATTTTAAAATTTAATTATAATAATATTACAATTAAATATATTTAGATGTACCTAGTACAAGGTAAAGAAACAATGGTAACTTGTATCTATTATGAAAAAACTCAAAAAATAAACTAGAAGGTAATGTACCATGCCAAAGAAAAAACTACCTAGGAAGGAAGTCTAAACTGACAAGTTTATCCGCACAAGAATTGCTTTATCTAAAGACACGGAAAACATTAAAAGAAATTCTACCACAATAATCAAGATATTTATTCTATTTATTCCTAAGAAATGAAAGCACATGAGTCCTAGCTTGGGAAGTTGCATAGTTAAATATAGCTAGGTTTATGAGTGTTTAAGGTGAGAAATTTAACATATTGTAGGGTTAAATGAGTACTCTTCTTTGGAAAAATTGGTTCACCAAGTCATTGTTGGGAAAAACGGATAATTTTCTCCCTAAAACAGAACCCTAATAGAGCTACTCGACAAATAATATTGAATAAACAGAGCGGAATAATAAAAGAGATAAAGAGAAAAAAAACACACCAGAAAATTGTTAACGGAGTTCGGCCAATTTAGCCTAATCTCCGAGCACAGCAAAAACAACTCACTTTTATTATTATGGGAGAAGATATTACAAATTGGGATATATAACAGTGAAGAAGGAGAGTTTAATTTATAACCCTCAAACTTCCTTCCCAAACAATGAACCCACCGATGTGGGACTTGTGATTAAGCCAAAATCAACAAATCTCCACCTTGGCTTAATTTCAAGTCCCACCTAAAACAAATCTTCTCAAAACATAACAAAAACAAACTTTGCAGTGCTTCAAATTTGCGCCTCCGGGCGCCAACTTCAAATGTGCAAGATATTAACCAAGTCTAAACAGTGTTCAAACTTGGTCCTTGTAACCACCTTGGTGAGCATATCTGCAGGATTCTCTGTAGTGTGAATCTTTTGGAGAACAATCTCCTCTTCTTCGAGAATCTCACACACAAAGTGATAACGAACATCAATGTGTTTCGTCCGTGCATGAAAGACTTGATTCTTTGCTAAATGAATAACACTCTAACTGTCAGAATATAACTCAAGTTGTTTCTGACCAACTCCCAAGTCTTTAAGCAACACATGAAGCCAAATTGCTTCCTTCACAGCCTCTGTAATCGCCATATACTCTGCCTCTGTCGTAGACAAAGCCACCGTAGACTGCAAGGTAGACTTCCAACTAACTGACGCTTTTGCTAAAGTGAACAAATAGCCAGTTGTAGACTGTCGCTTATCCAAATCACCTGCATAATCAGAATCACAATATCCAACTATGCATTGACCAAGTGATTCATCTTGCTCAAATGTCAATCCAACATCTAAGGTATTTTGGAGGTACCGTAGAATCCATCTCACAGCTTGCCAATGTCCCTTGCCCGGATTATGCATGTACCTGCTAACAACACTCACAACCCGTGAAATATCTGGTCTTGTACACACCATTGCATACATCAAGCTTCCAACTGCATTTGCATATGGGACTTTCACCATGTATTCTCGTTCTTCATCAGTCGTCGGAGATAAACGGCTACTCAATTTCAAATGAGGAGCAAGTGGGGTACTTACAGGTTTTGTATCTTCGTGTATACCAAAACGTTGTAATACCTTCTGCGAATACTGCTTCTGTGACAGCCAAAGTTTTCCCCTCTCCCTGTCCCTGTTTATCTCCATGCCGAGAATATTCTTGGCTTCCCCCAAATCCTTCATCTCGAACTCTTTATTCAACGGAGCCTTTAACCTGTCAATCTCAACTTGGCTCTTTGCTGCAATCAGCATATCATCAACATATAAGAGTAAGTAAATGTAGAAACCATCTTCAAGTCTGCGCAAATACACACAGTGATCTTATTTGCTTCTCTTGTACTTCTGATCCTTCATGAACTTATCAAATCGTTTGTACCACTGTCTCGGAGATTGTTTCAGTCCGTACAACGATTTGCTAAGTTTACAAACCCAATCTTCTTTACCATTAACGTTGTATCCTTTTGGTTGAGTCATATAGATTTCCTCCTTCAAATCACCGTTTAGGAACGCGGTCTTTACATCAAGTTGAGCAAGCTCCAAATTCAACTGTGCTACCAAGGCCAACAAAATTCGAATGGAGGAATGTTTAACAACTGGAGAAAATACCTCATTATAATCAATTCCCTCCCTCTGAGCAAAGCCTTTAGCAACCAACCTTGCCTTGTAGCGAACGTCTTCTTTATTAGGAAATCCTTCTTTCTTTGCAAATACCCATTTGCACCCAATTGCCTTCTTACCTTTTGGTAATTGTGCCAACTTCCACGTCTTGTTCTTCTTCAAAGACTACATCTCCTCTTCTATCACACCTGCCCAATTACCACTCTCTAAACTCATAATGGCTTCTGGGTAAGTGGATGGAATGTCATCAACAACTGGAAGTGCATAGGCAACCATATCCATGAAACGAGCAGGCTTCTGAATATCTCGTCTCTGTCTTCTAACTGCAATTGGTGCTGATTGCTGTTGAGATTCTTGGGTAGGAACCTCTTCCTCATCTGACTCTTCTTCTGCCATAGGAGAGTCACTTGTGGTATTTCGTGTTGGGATCACCACTGTCGGCTCAAACTCCACCTGCTTTCGGGCACACTCCACCTGTTGTGGAGTACTATCAGCTCCTTTTGGATTTACCTTCTTTAACATGGAAGATTCATCAAAGGTAACATCCCTGTTGATAATAGTCTTCTTTGCCTCTAGACACCACAAACGGTATCCCTTCACTCCAGGACTAAAGCCCATGAAAAGAGCCTTCTTTGCCCGTGGATCCAACTTTGATTCAATCACATGATAATATGCAATAGAACCAAAAACATGCAAAGAATGATAATCAGTTGCAGGTTTTCCAGACCATACCTCTAACGGGGTTTTGCCATCTATAGCAGATGATGGCAAACGATTGACGAGATGTTGAGCGTATGTCACAGCCTCAGGCCAAAACTCTTTGCCTAACTCAGCATTAGACAACATACAACGAACTTTCTCCACAAGTGTCTTGTTCATACGCTCCGACACCCCATTCTGTTGTGGTGTTTTTCTAACAGTGAAGTGCCGAACTATGCCACAATCTTGGCATTCCTCCAGGGACAGAAGAGTATTCTTCTCCATTGTCTGTTCGGAGAACCTTAATCTTCCTTCCTGTCTGGTTTTCAACTTGAGCTTTCCACTTAAGGAAAATTTCAAGCACATCATTTTTGTTCTTCATAGTAAACACCCAGACTCTCCTGGAAAAATCATCCACAAAAGTGACAAAATAATGCCTACCTTCGATTGACGGAGTCTTGGCAGGTCCCCACACATCTGAATGCACATAATCCAGAATACCCTTGGTATTGTGAATTGCAGTGCCAAACTTCACTCTTCGTTGTTTTCCCAGAACACAATGCTCACAAAATTCAAGTTTGCAAGCCTTCGTACCTTTCAACAATCCCTGCTTGGTAAGAATTTGAAAGGATTTCTCTCCAGCATGTCCCAACCTCATATGCCACAACTTCGTTGCCTCGACATCCTTCTTAGAGCTAGAAGTTGCTACCGCTACTGTCCCCACCACTGTACTACCTTGATAGTAATATAGATTGTTCTTCCTCACGCCTTTCAACATCACCAGTGCTCCTGAAGTTGCTTTAAGAATTCCATCTCGCATTGTCACAACTAGGCCTTTAGATTCTAAAGTCCCCAATGAGATGAGATTCTTCTTCAACTTTGGCACGTACCGTACATCCCGCAAAATTCTGGTGGATCTATCATGATTCCGCAGCTTGATTGAACCTATCTCAGCTGTCTTACATGGATTATCATTACCCATGTAAACAACCCCGCCATCGAGTTCTTGAAATTCAAAGAACCATTCCCGAATGGGACACATATGATAGGTACAACCTGAATCCAATATCCACTCATCTGGATACGATGATGCTGAAAGCGAGACAATTAAAGAGATATCTGATTCCACATCATTTTTGCATTCTGCAACATTTGCATCTTGCGGAACCTTCCCTTTCTTTTGCAGTTTTGGACAGTCTTTCTTCCAATGTCCTTTCTCATGACAGAAAGGACACTCATCTTTGACAACGGCTCGACCTTTAGACTTAGACCTCCCTTTTCTCCCATTTGTTTGGCTTTGCTGACGACCTCTTGCCACCAATGCTTCTTCTGATGTTGTTGATTTAGTTTTCATCTTATCCTGCTTTCTCAATTCATGACTATATAAAGCAGAACAAACAACATCTAACGACACATTTTCCTTCCCATGAAGGAGCGTAGTCTCCAAATGTTCAAATTCATCAGGAAGAGATGATAACAACATCAAAGCTAAATTCTCATCCTCAAACTTCACATCTAAATTCAACAGGTCTGCTACTAATTGATTAAACATAATGATGTGTGCATTCATAGTAGTACCTTGTTGGTAGTCAAATCGGAACAACCTTTTCTTCATCAGAAGCTTGTTCTGACCACTCTTCTTCAGAAACTTGTCCTCCAATGCCTTCCACAGTTTGTGTGCAGAAGTCTCGTTTTTTACAGCATACTTCTGCTCTCTGGACAGACAAGATCGAATAGTTCCGCATGCTAACCGGTTGATGATGCTCCAGTCTTTCTCCTCTACCTCTTCTGGTTTCTCTCCTTCAATAGCAATATCAAGACCCTGCTGAAAAAGAGAGTCCAAGACCTCTCCTTGCCACATGCCAAAATGTCCAGTGCCATCAAATATTTCCACCGCCAATTTCAAAGTGGACACGGGAACCTCGACCATGATGACGAGGAGCCCGACACTCTGGATACATCCTTTGCTTCTTCTTCTTCTTCTTCTTCTTCTTCTTCTTCTTCTTCTTGATTTGCCATTACAAACTCAAAATATAATATTCAATATTACAAATAATTTCAAACAACCCAAGGGCAAACCTTCGGCTCTGATACCACTTGTTGGGAAAAACGGGTAATTTCCCCGCTAAAACAGAACCCTAACAAAGCTACCCGACAAATAATATTGAATAAACAGAGCGGAATAATAAAAGAGATAAAGAGAAAAAAACACACCAGAAAATTGTTAACGGAGTTCGGCCAATTTAGCCTAATCTCCGAGCACAGCAAAAACAACTCACTTTTATTATTATGGGAGAAGATATTACAAATTGGGATATATAACAGTGAAGAAGGAGAGTTTAATTTACAACCCTCAAACTTCCTTCCCAAACAATGAACCCACCGATGTGGGACTTGTGATTAAGCCAAAATAACAGCCATCAAGGTAGAATCACAACTTTTGAAGAAAACCCATTTAAAAAATACTCATAATGATGGCTTATAAAAATCTTCATGGAAGGATAAAAAATTTCTACAAAATCTTTTCCTTCAAATTTTTCAAAAGAAGCCACTTCTAATCGTAGAGTTTCTAAACCTTCCATCTCTACCCTTAAGTCACCCACCAAAACCTCAAACACAAAATGTTTTAAATCTCTAGATTTTGGGCACATGATGCAAATTATCCATCCAAAAGAACCATGATGGTAAAAGGGGGGGTTGTTGTGAGTGACCATAGTTCCCAAGCCTTAAGGTCTAGTTCCCCTACCTCTTCAAGAAGCCAAAGTGAGGATGAATATGAGTTGCCTTGTGAAGGTGATTTATTAGTAGTAAGGCGCATGCTTGGACACATTCAGAAACCCTTTGATGAGAGTTAAAAAGAAAATATTTTTCATACAAGGTGCCTTATTAATGACAAATTATGTTCCTTAATTGTAGATGGGGGTAGTTGCAGAAATGTGGCAAGTATAAGAGTGGTGGATAAACTTGGATTACCCACCATCTCTCATACAAAGCCCTACAAATTACAATGGTTTAGTGAAGATGGAAAAATCATTGTCAATAGACAAGTCTTCATAGCTTTCTTCATTGGAAAATATAAAGATGAGGTCTTGTGTGATGTTGTGCCAATGGAAGGCACCCACATTCCATTAGGAAGGACGTGAAAATTTGATAGAAAAGTTTTACATGATGGCCTTACTAATTAAATATGTTTTACCTTCCATTGGTATAAAATCATTTTGAAACCTGTATCTCCAAAATAGGTAAATAAAGATCAAATAAAAATGAAAACAAAAAGAGAAAATGAAAAAGATAAAGAAAGAAAAGATAAATCGGGTAACAATACCTCACCTCACACTGCAAAAAAAATCATGTTGACCCGTACAAAAAATGCAAACTGCACCTCTAAGGTGTTGTTCTTCCTTATCTTTTTCGTTACCTAATAAATCTAAATACTTGACATCTTGGACAAAGAAGTTTTGGGGTGCAATTCCACACCCCCTAAAGGTTCTCACCTTCTAAGAGGATTATCTTCAAAAATTCATTTCATCCCCAAAAGTTCTTTCCAAAAATGGCTTGTATCTAGAACTTACCCATATGAACTCCCAAAGCTTCATGAAAATAAGTTTACTTCACATACCCCACCTTGCAATATTTTATATGTGAACAAACTGACTATGTTATTTGCAGGAGTTCTAAATTCGAGGTCGAATTCTCTCCAACTTGGGGGGCATGATACAATCCAAGTAGCCAAGAAGATGACCAAGGACTCAAGAGACAATTCACAATGTGAGCAATCATCTCAACAATCAAGTCAAGGCCCCACTAAATATCAAATGGACCTCACTAGAAGAATAACTTGGCATAGACCAGAACATCAACTGTTTTTCTTTTGGTCTTCTTAAAAGAAAAAAAAACATGTTTCTAAATAATTTGGGCTCACTTTTGGGATTCAAATAGAAAAATAGGCTATAGTAGGTTCACATAGCATAAAAAAGAGTGTACTTAGTGAAATGAGCTTGTACCAAGCCCACCTTTTCAAGACAAGGCACCTAGAATTAGGGTTTTTAACCTACGTTCTAGAAGCTATGCCTAAAGGTGCATTTTTGACCATGGACAACACCCTAGGTAGCCCCTCTCCCTTGCCATTTCTACCCTTCACCCATCTTGCCCACCAAGGCACCCTTTCTATAAATAGGGTGTCTTGCCTCATGTATTTTCACCGAGATTTTGAATATAGTAAAGAAACTCTGCTTGAGTGATTAATGAGCTTTGTCTCATAAATGATTTGGGTCTTATCTTGAGTGTGTAAGCATTTTAAGTGGCGGTTTTTCCTTCAATGATCCTGGAGTTTCCCACCCTCCAAGTGGCGTGATCATCTTCACCATTTTCACCATAAACTCCCTTCATCTCATCTTTTTTCCATCCTTCCTTGTATTATTTATGTTACTTGTTTATGTTATTGTTTATGTCATTTCCTTTTGGTCATCTTCATTCATCCTTTACTTCCATTGTTCTTAAAGTCCGCCCCTTGCATCATAATCACCTTATTCTTGTGTTTTTCTCTTTGCCCTTCTGAAGTGAACTTTTACACTTACTTAACCACTTGGTTAAGTTCGTTTCCAGTGGGAATCTTGTTAGGGTTCTTATCTTAAATTTATAAATCCAAAATCATAAACAAGTGCAACCAATTAAAAAATGCAATCCTAAAATCAACTCACATAACTGTGGTTGGAAAACTTCAATTGTGATCTTCTCAACTGTAGATTCTTGTTCTCTTCTTAGTTCTATCTTCTGCAGTGACACCTCGATTTATTCCATTGTATTGGTGCAATATGTCAAGATATATGGTTTATTCATGGGAGTATTCACTAGATAGGTTGGCACATGCACTCCATTAGCTTTGCACAATTTAATAATTAAGTTATGGAATCTTATATGTTTTGTAGTACCTTTAGTAGTAATATGTGAGATTACAAATTTATGTATTTCATTGGAGATTATTTCGGCCACATCCATTATGATTCCATGGATAATACAATGCAGGAAGTGAGCTTTGTCCAGTGTAATGTCTGAGACATGAGTCACTGGTGTTATATTGACAAACATCAAGCTTGCCAAAATTTGTCCACTCTAATCTTTATTGTCTTCTTCCCTTTCTTTAAAAAGGAGGATTGAATCCATGAAATTCCTGAGGAAGAAGTTATGCCCTTTATCTTCCTTGAAGATGGGATAGTATGAGTGGGTTGGTCTTGATTACTCATTTGCACAACTCATTAGTTCATTCAGAATAGCAACATCTCAATAATTTTACTTTTGTAATATTAAATTCAGGTTCATATGCATGTGAAAAAGATCATTCAATTTGATTCATTCGAGGGCATCAATACCCTTTTCTCAAAGAAACATATCAAGAACCATGTGTTTTCCATGTTTAAATTCTACATGCAAACTCAAAAGTTAACTAAAATGGAAACCACACAATATTTCAAATGTAAAGCATAATCAAACAACATGCATGTGAGAAATACATAAAAGTGTTCTCAATTATTCCCTAACAAAGGTGTCAAAAACTTGATGGTGGGATTATTTAAATCTATTATCGAAAAACGGATTGAGTCAATTGTAGTATAGTCGATAAGGGGATTGTTGTATCCATAAAGACTAAAGAATATCAAAGTAGTAATTTCTTTGAGGATCAAGTGAAAACACAGTACAAGTTTAGTGCATATGTGATGTAAAATAGATGTGATAATTTAATAATAACTAACATATTTAGTGAGATTGAAACTTGATAGAAACAAGTGGAAGATTGAAAATTCAAAAGAAGTGTTGGGATTGAAGTTACTTTGTAACTCTATTTTTGCTATTGTTATTTATAAAAGCTTGTTATTGAAGTTCACTTTTCCTTATGGTCAAACCAAGTCAATTCCTTGATCATGGTTATCTAGAACAACAAACTATCATAATTAATTCTTTGACTTACAATAACTTGCTTTTGCATTAAGATGTAATATTTCAAGCCAAGTACTAAATTTGGTTTCCATATATTGGCATAGAAGTTTTCTTTTAGAGCGTCCAATGCCAAAATGAGGAAGTACAATTTGCAAGCTTCAACAGTCATTATTTCTAAGGATATATAAAGGCTTACATGTCGAAGAAGAAACAATAACCATTAAAGAATTTTAAAAAGAGTCTCAAAGCGTTTCAACAATTTATATTTGTTGTACATAAAGCATTTAGTTTATTGGGTTGTGTGCTAAAAATTGTAAATCCTTCACCTTAGAACTGTACCTAGTGAGCTTTTATTGTTCTCTCTTTGAGAGTGTTTTTCTCTTATCTTGAGAGGTCTTAGTCTCGAGGGAAGATTAAGACTGGTATACATTGAAAGGTCTGAATACTTGTTCACGGAGAGGTTTGAAAACTCGCTTCTAGAGAGGTGTAAAAATTCATTGTACCTGGAGAGGTCTGTTGATACGACCCAATTAGACAAGGAGATAACCAAGGACACAACAGACACTTTACAATTAATTCAGTCATCTCAACATCCAAGACAAGGTCCCACCAAACATCAGAAAAGCCTCAGCAGAAGAAGAACCAAACATGGACCAAAATATCTATTGTTCTTCCTTCTAGTCTTTTCACAAGACAAGTATATGTAAAATAAATTAGGCTCACTTTAGGAGTACCCAATAGAAGAATAAGCTAAAGTAAGGCGTGCTTAGTAATTTGGGTTTGTGCCAAGCCCACATTTCATGACATGCACACCTAGGTTTAGGGTTTCTTTGACCTACCTTCTAGAAGGTTTCTCAAAAATGATAACCCTACCCCTTTATCTTGCTCTTGAAGACACTCTCTCCTATAAATAAAGTGTCTTGCCTCATGTATTTCACACATTGAATTTTGAATAGAAAAGAAACTCTGTCAGAGTGTTGAGTGAGTCTTGAGTGCTATCTTTTTGTGGGTCTTATCTTGGGTGTTTGTGCACTTCAAGTGGCGGCTATTCACCACTCATCTTGGAGTCTCCCACCACTCCAAGTGGCATGACCACCATCATTATCCATAAAATTCCTCTATCTCTTTATCTCTACCTTCCTTGCACCATTTCCATTCCTCTTATATTCTTGTGTTCTTCTTTTCCTTTTTGGTTTTTACATCTTGTTGCTTTCCATTATATGCTTTAATTCTGCACCTCTACATAATCATCACCATATAATTGTGTTTTCTCTTTGCCCTATAAAAGTGAACCTTCACACTTACTTAACCAGTTGGTTAAGTTTGTGTCCAGTGAGAATCTTCTTTGGGTTTATCACCATATTCTGCTTAAAAATTAAAACCATAAACAAAGTGCAATCCATAAAATGTGCACTCTTAAAAGCAACTCACATCATGTGGTATCAGAGCATGGTTATCTTGTGCTTAATTGTTTTTTAGTTGATTTCTGCCTTTAATTTTCAGCACATTTCAATTTTGCTTTTATCTTCAAGCAATTTTAATTCCTCCTTTAAATTCTTGCCATTTACAATTCCGCCTTTTTATTCATTAATCAATTTAAGTTTTGCTTTTGAATTATTTGTGTCATTCTTTTTCTTTCCTTACCTATTTTTGTTTGAGTCTTATGTTCTTAGTGTTCTATGAGTCTTTAAATCCATTCTGCTTACTTTGCTTTAAATTATGCAGAACTAAAAAAAACAATAAGAATTTGTTTAAGTGGTTGTTGATTTAGTTCCAAACAAAGAATTCAAGTGATCACATGATATGAATCCCAATCCATTTGTGAAAATTTAAAAGTGAAGTAAAATATGCATGACGGGAATGTGGAGCTATTGAATCCATAAAAACAAAGACAAAAGAAACAATTTGACTATATTCACATTTCAAAATTCAATTACAAAAGATGATTCTTTTTATATGGCAAATTGTTTTCATATTTGTGGAATTTTATCCGTCTTGCTTTTACAATTTCTAAGAAAATCAAAACTTCATAGTTAAAAGTTCAAGTAAGTTTCTTTGAGTCTTCATAAGTGCTTTTCTTGTTTCTCTTGTTTAAGTTTTGTCATCATCATCCATTTTGGTTTAACTTTCTTTCTTTAAACTTTTCTTGCTTGTCATTAAATTCTCTTTAAGTTTTGTTGGAGATTCTTTGCATGAGCAAGTGATAAGAGCTTTGACCTCTTTCACTTGAAGTGTTGCTACCAAGTATAAACCCTTTGACATTTTTGAAAACCTTTCTTGAGTGATTCTACCCTTTTTTCCATCCTTTACTAAATAACGAGTGATACACGTGAGTGAATGCATTATTTGTTGTTAAAAACTAATTGTTTAACTTTTGTTGTGCACAAATATGCATAATTTATCTTCAAGGGAATCTTCCAAACCACAATCTCCTCAAAAGGCATGTCTTTTGGGGGAGCTTGAGGATACCAAGAGGAGCTTGGCCCATAAGGAAGAAGAAATGTGACAACTTATGGAAAGGATGCAAAGGCTAGAGGATAAACAAGTGAGACAAAACCGTGAGAGGAGATAGGAACCTAGAAGAGATACAAGACATTACATGCACTATGGAAGTCAAGAAGAAGAAGATTGGAGAGTGCAAAATAATGAACCTAGGTTCCATCATCAACAACCAAAGAAGACCCTACCTTTTGTAAAACTACCTAGTTTTAATGGGGATAGTTACCCAAATGTATATCTAAGATGGGAAGCTAAGGTAGAACAAACTTTTAATGTGCATGAGGTCGAAGAGGACCAAAAGGTTAAGTTAGATTCCTTAGAATTTGAGGACTATGCCATGCAATGGTGACATCAAACTGTAATGGACATTGGGCTAAACAAGAGGCCAACCGTGGTCTCTTAGAGTAATTTAAAAATATGCATGCGCGTGCGGTTTATTCCTCCTCATTATAGGAAGGAACTCTTGTTGAAGCTCCAACGACTTCATCAAGGATCTAAGGGTGTAGACGAGTATTTTAAAGATTTAGAAGTAACTTTGACTAAAATCAATTTGCATGAAAGTGAAGAGTCAAAGATGGCTAGATTTGTGAGTGGATTACAACGAGAAATAGATGTTGTGAAATTGTATGAGTATACTTCTTTGAAAAAATTGGTTCACCTAGCCATCAAGGTTAAATCACAAGTTTTGTAGAAAAATCTTTTAAAAATACTCATAATGATGTTTTTACAAATCATCTTGGAAGGGAAAAAACAAATTTCAAAACCAAGATTCTCCTTCCAATTTCTCAAAAGAAACCACCCCACATAATAAA
Organism: Phaseolus vulgaris; assembly: GCF_051622355.1. Taxonomy (NCBI): domain Eukaryota; kingdom Viridiplantae; phylum Streptophyta; class Magnoliopsida; order Fabales; family Fabaceae; genus Phaseolus; species Phaseolus vulgaris. The sequence goes on from NC_143505.1 coordinate 46,375,812, forward strand.
GATTTTAAAGATAAACCTTCTACTCCTAAATCACCCACCAAAACCTCAAGTCAAAAATGCTTTATATGTCTAGGTTTTGGACACATTGCTGTTAATTGCCCAAGTAAAAGAACAATGATGGTTAAAGGGGGGATAGTCGTGAGTAATCATAATTCCCAATCATCTAGAGCTAGTTCCCCTTCCTCTTCAAAAACCCAACGTGAGGACGAATGTGAGATACCTTGTGAAGGTGACTTATTGGTGGTAAGGCGAATGTTGGGTACTATTCAAAAACCTTTTGATAACACTCAAAGAGAAAATATTTTTCACACTCGATTCCTTATCAACAACAAGTTATGTTCCAAGATCATAAATGAGGTAGTTATGCTAATGTGGCAAGTACAAGAGTAGTGGAGAAGCTTGGATTACTCACTATCTCTCATACAAAACCCTATAAGGTACAATGACTTAGTGAAGGTGGTGAAATAATGGTTAATAAACAAGTCCTCATAACATTTTCCATTGGAAAATATAAAGATGAAATTTTATGTGATATTGTGCCAATGGAAGCCACACATGTGCTTTTGGGAGGGCCTTGGCAATATGATAGAAAGATTTTACATGATGGTCATACCAATAAAATTTCTTTCAACTTCCAAGGGCTCAAGATTATGTTCAAACCCCTCTCTCCAAAAGAGGTTAATTAGGATAAAATAAAAATGAAAACAAAAAGATAAAATGAAAAAGATAAAGAAAGAAAAGATAAAACGGGTATCAATATCTCACCTCCTGCCGTAAAAACAATCATGTTGACCCATACAAAAATACAAACTACACCTCCAAAGTGTTCTTCTTCCTTAACTTTTTCATTACCTAATCATTCTAAATACTTTCCATTTTGATAAAGAAGTTTAGGGATGATATTCAATAACCTTGTAAAGATTCTCACTTTCTAAGAGGATTCTCACCTAAAAGTCATTTCATCCCCAAATATTCTTTCCAAACATGACCTGTATATAAAACTCACCCATATGAACTCCCAAAGCTTAATAAAAATAAGTTGGCTTCACATCCCAAATCTAGAAATATTTCTATCTTCTTTGTGAACAAACTAACTATGTTATTTACATAAGTTCTAAATTCTAGGTCGAATTCTTTTCAACTTGGGGGGCATGATACAACTCAATTAGACAAGGAGATAACCAAGGACACAACAGAAATTTTACAATTAAGTCAATCATCTCAGCATCCAAGATAAAACCCCACCAAACATCAGAAAAGCCTCAACAGAAGAAGAACCAAGCATAGACCATAATACCAGTTGTTCTTCCTTCTAGTGTTTTCACAAGACAAGTTTATGTAAAATAAATTGGGATCACTTTAGAGGTACCAAATAGAAGAATAAGCTAGAGTAGGGTGTGCTTAGTAATTTGGGCTTGTTCCAAGCCCACCTTTCATGACATGTGCACCTAGGTTTAGGGTTTCTTTGACCTACCTTCTAGAAGGTTTCTCACAAATGACAACCCTACCCCTTTATCTTGCTCTCCAAGACACTCTCTACTATAAATAAAGTGCCTTTCCTCATGTATTTCACACATTGAATTTTGAATAGAAAAGAAACTTTGTCAAAGTGTTGAGTGAATCTTGAATGCTCTCTTTTTTTGGGTCTTATCTTGGGTGTTTGTGCACTTTAAGTGGCCGCTCTTCACCACTCATCTTGGAGTATCCCACCACTCCAAGTGGCGTGACCACCATTATCATCCATAAGAGGCCTACTCGCTTTTAATCACTTTGAACCGTTTGAATGAGAATTGAATTGAATTTTTCCATATCTTCTTGTTCCCTCAATGTCTTAAAAATCAGAGTATTTTTCTCCTAGGTTCTCAAAACCATGGGACCTTCCTTGGGAGAGTACCTCTCCAGTTTCATTTAAGAAACTTGAGAAAAAGTTTAAAGTTCTTTGATAAAGTCTTCTATTGTTGCTTGAAGAATGCTTCCTATAAATTAATATTAGTTGTAAAAGTAAAGACACTTAGACATTTAGACATGACAAGAGTTAGTAGTTTACATTTCATGTTTTAGAGTTGTTAGTTTTCCCTGTTTTTAGTTCATTTTAGTTTTTCTTTATTCAAGTTCTTTAAATTCTTCTTCTTCTCGCGATTATTCTTCTCTTTAATTTCTCTATTGCTTTACATTTTGAAAATTTATCTTTCAAATTGAATTAAATTTTGGAAATGGATAATAGCCTATGTGAAATCATGTTAGACGATGTTCTGTTCAAGTCTTTTTCTTCATCGAAATCATTTTGGAATTGTATTTTTTTTTATTGAAAATAGTATTTCTTTGAACATAAACCAATTGGTTTTCGTTTATCTTCATTAAAAATGAATTCAAATTTGGGTTCTTTGCGTTCAAAGTTGAAGATTAATCGACCATGATTTCCATATCCTTTACATTGTGCAATTTACAATTTCTATATTTTATATTTTTTCAATTTTCATTTCTATGGTCTACATTTTTGCAATTTACATTTTTGTTGTTTACTTCTCCATTAGACGCTCAATTTTTATCAGTAGAACTATTACATAGTCTTGTAGATAACTATCGACTAGATAGTCTAACAATTTTACTTAGTGTTTCTTTACACGCATTCCCTTTTACTTTACTTTTATTTTAGAGATAGACTGTAGTATTAATTTGCATTACATTTATGCAACCATTTAACAAAATTTTCCTTTAAGCATCTAATTCATACTCTTTAGTAGTTTTTCACCACAATTGTATTTTTTGCCTTTTAATTTAAATTTTTAGTTTATGTTTTATGTCTATACATTTCAATTTCGTATACACTTTCATTACTTTGCATTCTTTCACACTTTAATTAGTTGTATTAAACCCTTTGGACCCTGAGAATGAAAGAACATATATGGTTATATAGAATAATATGTTAATGTTATAACTTATTTCTGCATTAAGATGCAACAGTTTACCAAAGTCTTTATTCTGCACTCTATGACCATTGTGTCCTATGACTGATTGCATAGGGTTCAAATACATGAAATCGCCTTCCGACCTCATTAATATTCTAAGAACAATCAATGGTCGTTTCTCACCATTGAGCATTAAGCACACTACTAAACCCAAGGAATTTGAATCTCAAAGAAAAACAAAACATTCATAAACAACAATAACTTAAGGAATATCACATTGTTATTGAATCCCAACAGGGTAGATTTAGCAACTCATAGTGAAATCTGACAATGAATGCTCAAGTACGAGAAGGTAAAGAACAACAAACATGGATCCTTTGAATGTTGCTATCCAACTCAGGCTCTTGATCCTTTCCTCCAAAGTCTTGTTTAGTCTTCAACTTTTAGGCTTTCTTATTATTTTTCTCGTATACCTCTCAATTCCTCTATTCCTCAATGGTTTGGAATGCTAACCCAAGGTCCATATTTATTACATTTTAGAATGAGATTCAAAGGGATTCATGAGATTCAACATCCGCTTAGCGTAGGCCAATTCACTCAGTGTATTGGCTTTCTTTATCTTTAAGTGATCTTTGGGTTTCAAGTTCATTTCTTGGGCTTCTTGGAATCTTTAAAGTCAGAATTTTTTCAGGTATTTGCTCTAAGTTATTCCCAACACTAACCTTGCTTAACCAAAAAGAAATTTGGCTTGGCTTTAGCTTCATGCGAAATCCCATTCCTTCCAACTTTGGTGCATAATGGCTTCAATCCCCTCCTGAACAAAATTAAGCTTTCTTCTTGTTAAGGATGCTCTGCACTCAATGCTTTATAATTCACTCAACCTTTTCTTCTTTTGATTTCAATTATTCTGATCCTAATTCGCTCAACGTCTGTGGAAATGCTCAACATTTTGAGTGTCTTTCACGAGACTTGTTCTCTGTACTCAACATCCTCTTAGCGTAGACCAATTCACTCAGTGTATTGGCTTTCTTTATCTTTAAGTAATCTTTGGGTTTCAAGTTCATTTCTTGGGCTTCTTGAAATCTTTAAAGTCAGAAATTTTTTAGGTATTCACTCTAAGTTATGCCCAACACTAACTTTGCTTAACCAAAAAGAAATTTGGCTTGACTTTGGCCTCATGCGAAATCCCCTTCCTTCCAACTTTGGTGCATAATGGCTTCAATCCCCTCCTGAACAAAATTAAGCTTTCTTCCTTGTTAAGGATGCTTTGTGCTCAATGCTTTATAATTCCCTCAACCATTTCTTCTTTTGATTTCAATTATTCTGGCCCTAATTCGCCCAGCGTATGTGGAAGCGCTCAACACTTTGAGTGTCTTTCATGAGACTTGTGCTTGTACTCTGTTAGATATTAGTAGATATAATTAGATATTATTTGATATTATGAGATATTATAGATATTGTTAGATATCTCATATTTATGTAATGGGCTTAGCCCATGTGTTTCTTTTTCTATATAAACATAACCCTATGTGTTCAATATACACAAGGGATTTACCCTATTCTTTCTTTTCCTTTAATATGGTATCTAGAGCATAAGGTTAGGGTTTAGGGTTCAATTTCTATTGGTGAACCCACTATTCACTGGAATTTTCCAGCCACCGCCCCACTGTCTCGCCGGAGCCTCGCTGGACCCTCGCCGAAGTCGTCGCCGGAGCCGTCGCCAGAGTCTCGCCGGAGCCGTCGCCAGAATCTCGTCGGAGCCTCCACTGGAGACGCTGCCGGAGCCTTCATCTTTGTTGTTGCCGCCAATTAAATTTAGCTTCCCTTACCTCAATTGCTTGCTTTCCAAGCAACTTTTAGAATTTTATTCCCTGCCGTTTGGATAAGCTTCAAGATTTACGGGCCTAATGCAAATTATCCAAATAGAACAAAATTTCAGTATATAATATAATAAGTTGAGAGGATTAAACTTCTCAACTGACCCCACCAAGATTGATGACTAAATCCTAAGGAAAAACAGAGAACAAAAGATATTTAGAGTAGAGAGAGAGAGAGAGAGAGAGAGAGAGAGAGAGAGAGAGAGAGAGAGAGAGAGAGAGAGAGAGAGAGAGAGAGAGAGAGAGAGAGAGAGAGAGAGAGAGAGAGAGAGAGAGAGAGAGAGAGAGAGAGAGAGAGAGAGAGAGAGAGAGAGAGAGAGAGAGAGAGAGAGAGAGAGAGAGAGAGAGAGAGAGAGAGAGAGAGAGAGAGAGAGAGAGAGAGAGAGAGAGAGAGAGAGAGAGAGAGAGAGAGAAAAAAGAGAAAATGGCATGGGGGGAGGGGGTCTGTAGCTTTTTCTAAAAAAAAAGCGCCGTTACATTATCTCCAACTACAAAAATTTTCGTCCTCGAAAATGAACTTACCAAGAAAGAGATTAGGGTATGATGCTCGTATCACTTCTTCAATTTCCCAAGTGGAATCTCCAGAGGTGAGATCCCACAATACTTTCACCATGGGAATACTCCTTCCACGAAGTTGTTTCACTTGTGAATCTAAAATTCTGATGTGCTTCACTTCAAACGACAAATTTTCTTTGACCTGGATGGAATCAGACTCTAGAATGTGGCTAAGATCAGGTACATACTTTCTTAGCTGGGATACATGGAAAATATTGTGAATGTTAGTTAAAGAAGGAGGCAAAGCAATTTCATAAGCCACAGGGCCTATTCTCCTGAGAATTTGATAAGGTCCTATGAACTTAGGAGTCAATTTCTTGGATTTTAGTGCTCTTCCTACACCAGTGAATGGTGTAACTCTTAAAAGGACATGTTCACCCGCAGAGAATTCTAAAGGTCTTCTTCTTTGATCTGCATAAGATTTTTGCCTGCTGAGAGATGTTTTCAATCTTTCCTGAATCATTTTGATTTTCTCATTGGTTTGTTGTATTAATTCTGGTCCAATTAACACACTCTCACCATCCTGAAACCAACACAGAGGTGTCCTGCACTTTCTTCCATATAATGCCTCGAAAGGAGCCATTCCTATGCTAGCTTGGTAACTGTTATTGTAAGTGAACTCTACCAAAGGTAGAATTTCATCCCAACTGCCCAAATGATCTAACACACAAGTCCTAAGCAAATCCTCTAAGGACTGGATAGTTCTCTCTGATTGTCCATTAGTTTGAGGATGGTACGCTGAACTAAGTCTAAGTTTAGTCCCCAAAGCTTCTTGAAGTGTTTGCCAGAATCTAGAGGTGAATCTGGGATCTCTATCTGAAACTATGCTGGAGGGTACACCTTGCAATCTGACTATTTCATCTATGTAAATCTGGGCCAACTTCCGCATAGAGATTCTCAAGTCTATAGGTAGGAAGTGTGCCGTCTTTGTTAGCCTGTCCACTATGACCCAAACAGAGTCATGCTTCCGCAAAGTACGTGGTAAGTGGGTAACAAAATCCATTGATATACTGTCCCACTTCCACACTGGAATGTCTAACTGAGTTAACATGCCTCCAGGCCGTTGATGTTCAATCTTTGATTTCTGACAAGTCAGGCAAGCAGCTACAAACTTAGCTACATCATTCTTCATGCCATGCCACCAATAAGACTTCTTGAGATCTTGATACATCTTGGTCATTCCTGGATGTAAACTGAGTTTGCTTTTATGACCTTCAGATAATACTGTTTGCTTTAGTTCATTATCTTCTGGTATACATATTCTATTTTTGAATCTCAAAATACCATCCACTCCTAAAGAGAAGTCTTTAGCTTTGTCAGTATTTAGTAAGCCCATGAAGTTCTTCAATTTTGAATCTTCCAACTGCTTCTCCTTCACCTTCTCCAGAAATTCATTAGTTATAACAAGTGTATTACAACTAATGCAATTTGAAGACATGGAAACCTCTAAATTCATACTCCTGAAATCTTCAATCAATGCTAGCTCTCTAATCATAAGCGACGACATTTGTATCTTTTTACGACTCAACGCATCTGCAACAACATTTGCTTTCCCAGGATGATATATTAGCTGGAAATCATAGTCTTTTAAAAATTCAATCCATCTCCTCTGCCTCATATTTAACTCCTTCTGATCAAACAAATACTTCAAGCTTTTATGATCACTGAACACATTAAAACTAACTCCGTAAAGAAAATGTCTCCATATTTTTAAAGCAAAGACAACTGCTGCCAATTCTAGATCATGAGTTGGATAATTTCTTTCATGCACCTTTAACTGACGAGAAGCGTAGGCAACAACTTTCTTATTCTGCATCAAAACACAACCCAATCCCTGATATGAAGCATCACAAAAAACTTCAAAAGACTGATTGGTATCAGGGATTGTCAATACAAGAGCATTAGTCAACCTTCTTTTCAACTCTTCAAAGCTTTTCTCACATTGTTGATGATCCTTTCTAGTCAATTGGGTCAAAGGAGCCACTATTTTAGAAAAGCCTTCTATAAATCTCCTGTAATATCCTGCTAACCCGACAAAGCTTCTAATTTCTGTAACTGTTTTAGGACGTTCCCACTGAAGTACAACCTCCACTTTAGAAGGATCTACTGATATTCCCTGTGCAGAGATGACATGTCCTAAAAATTGTATTTCTGACATCCAGAAGTCACATTTTGAAAGTTTAGCATATAACGGTTTTTCTCTCAAAATGTCCAGGACGATTCTAAGATGTTCTGCATGTTCTTCCCTTGTACGAGAATAGATCAAGATATCATCTATGAACACTACCACAAACTTATCAAGAAAAGGTCTGAATATCCAATTCATATAATCCATGAAAATAGCTGGAGCATTAGTCAACCCAAATGGCATAACCAGAAATTCATAGTGACCATACCTTGATCTAAAAGCAGTCTTCTAAACATCTTCCGCTTTCACTGAAATTTGGTGATAACCTGAGCGCAAATCTATCTTAGAAAAGACAACTGCCCCATGCAACTGATCCATCAAGTCATCAATTCTAGGAAGAGGATATTTATTCTTTATTGTTAACTTGTTTAATTGTCTGTAATCTATGCATAGACGTGACGAACCATCTTTCTTCTTCTCTAATAGCACTGGAGCTCCCCATGGAGAAACACTAGGTCGAATGAATTGCTTCTCCAATAAGTCTTCTAGTTGTTTCTTCAATTCACCTAACTCCACTGGTGCCATCCAATATGGAGAAATTGACACGGGGCCTGCTCCAGGAATCAAGTTTATTGCAAACTCTATCTCTCTTTTAGGTGGAAGTCCAGGAATCTCATCAGGAAATACATCCATAAACTCCTGAACTACAAACATATCTTTTTGTACTTTATCAGTAACTATAGAACAAGCCAAGAGCATAAAACATTTTGCACCTTCTCGTATCTCTCTCTCAAACTGATGAGCTGAGATAACCTGCATTCCTTCTAATTTAGGGAAAATTAACTTCTTCCGACCACAATCTATAAGGATATGATTAGCAGACAACCAATCCATTCCCAATATAACCTCCAAATCTTTTAGAGGTATACAAATCATGTTGATCTTGTATCTCTGCCCATCTAAAGTTACTGGACACTCAGCACACATGGAAGAAGTTACTATAATACCTTCTGTTGGTGTAGATACCACCAACTCAAATTCTAATTCTCGGACTGGCAACTTAAGTTTCTTAGCATAATCAAAAGATATAAAAGAATGGGTTGCCCCAGAATCAAACAATACAGATAATTGTGTTCCAAGGATAGAACAAATACCTCTAACAAGGCTATCAGACTGTGAAGCTTCAGCTCCACTAATAGCAAAAACTCTTCCAGCAGCTTTGGGTTTTTTATTACTATTTTGTTGTACTTGCTGCACTCCGCCAGAATTTGGAGCTCCCAATTGGACATGACAGTCTTTTGTTGCATGACCATACCTGTGACATCTATCACATGTCACATTTGACACTGGATGAGGGCAAAATCTAACAACATGTGGCCCACCGCATCTAAAACATCTGAAACTAGGTGGTGATTGAGAACTGGGTCTTCCACTGCTATAAGATTGAGGTTTGAAATAAGGTTTCTTTCTATCTTCATATTTAGGCATGCTATTAGAAGGTCCTCCCACTTGAGGCTTAGCAAGTCTGCTACTATTTTTCAAACTCTCCACTACTTTTGCTTTCTCCACTAGAGTAGGGAAATCTCTAATGGACATAGGAATCACCACTTCTTTAAGTTCTTGCTTCAATCCAAACTCAAATTTTCTACATCTCCAAGCCTCAGTCATGGTCTGGGTGTAGAATCTAGCTAGGTGTTTGAACCTAGTAGCATATTCAGTGACTGAAAGATTTCCTTGTTCCAGCTGCATGAATTCAATTTCTTTTGCATACCTGACACTATCAGGAAAATACTCCTCTAGGAATCTTACTTTGAAGTTCTCCCAAGTAGCATCTTCACCTTTGTCTTCCATCATTTGCTTCATGCCTATCCACCAAAACTCAGCTTCTTCAATAAGCATATAGATGGCATAAGATAACTTTCTCTCTTCAGGGCATTGAGTAGCTTCAAAGATTCTTTCTATGTCTCTCACCCACTAGTCTGCTCCATCTGGATTTACCTTGCCATTAAATTTGGGTGGATTGTGTCTCAAAAAATCCTTCAGACTAAAGGTATGGGGTTGTTGATGAAGTTGAGATGCTTCTGCTGCTAATCTAGCTGTTTCTAATTGATGAAGGGCGGCCTGATGCTGTTGTGCCATAGTAGCACTCTGTTGTTGCAAGGCTGTTGCCATCATCTCTATTGCCCGAGCTAAGTTGGGCATATCTACTGGTGGAGGAGGAGTAGGTGGTCTACGTGCCATCTTCTAAGCACATAAAGAATTGGATTAAAAATTACTAAAAATTTCCAACTACATCTTTAAGACAAATTAACTTCAAAGAAATAATCATACGAAACAAGTAAAAACCAATCAAAACTTATCCCTAAAATGTACTCTAGATACTTAGAATTAAGATAGAAAATAATCTTGATCTAGTCATGAGTGTGCACCCTCACCACTCTATCAAGATTCTTTTCATTCTTAATACTTTCATCTTTATTCATAACAATTAACTTGACTCGAACACAAACAAGATTTCAGGAAAAACAACTTTGTCAAACATCTTATTAGAAACTTTTAACTAAGTCTTGAGGCTAGACGTAAACAAAAATCTACACGCAGGAGAAACAAAATAAACCCACTACCCTCAGGTTATCCTAAGGATGAACCGCTCTGATACCATTAAATGTAACACCCCATAATTTACATATAACTATTACAATAAAAGTTCTACCAGTTTCTATACAAACTTGGAGTTTTTCAAAAACATTCCTAATACATGATTAGGATTTATAGAAATACAATTTACATATCCACAACTCAAAATAAGACTCTGAACCCTCTAAGGCTCTCCTGCACCTGTATGGTCATCTGCTCGTGTACATAGTACAGTCATTGCAGTTCAAACACAACAAGAAAAGCAAGGGTAAGCTAGTGAAAATAGAATTTTATAATATACACAATTAAATCAAAAGAGAAAACCAAATTACATGATCAATTTCTCAAATTATTCAACTTTCTTCAAATCTCAACAATAAACAATCACATAGATCTCACATGGATCTACACATCCAGAATATTCAACAAACAACGTCTTCCGGAAGACCCGTATTAAGTAAGTCCTACCAGAGACTAACACCTGATCCAAAGATTACCAGCGAATCCAACAGAAAGGATCAGGGTAAGTTCAATACAACCCAAGTCGTGCATCTCATATGTCACGGTGTGCATGAACTCCCCCATCAGCTTCTCACCACCTGATATCTTAGTCTATGTGACTTAGATCATCAGTGAAGCTCGGAGATCTCTGTTACCACATAGGCATCAATACTTAATACACAACAAACATCAGTCCATACATTATCCCAAATGCATGAATTCAATTCCATACCATCCCGTCATACAATATCATTCCAAACACGATCCACAACATTCAAAAACGTAATTAAAATAAAAAAAACAACACTTAAATATTAAACCATCAAAATATAATATTTTTACAAATTTAAATAATATATAAACAAACAACCCAATATATATAACACACAACATCCCTGCAAGAAAAATTGAATATTGGGACCACGTCCCTTCCGCATTCAGATCTTCTATCCTAGGGTGCTATAAAAAATTAAATTTAGCTTCCCTTACCTCAATTGCTTGCCGTTTGGATAAGCTTCAAGATTTACGGGCCTAATGCAAATTATCCAAACAAAACAAAATTTCAGTATATAATATAATATGTTGAGAGGATTAAACTTCTCAACTGACCCCACCAAGATTGATGACTAAATCCTATGGAAAAACAGAGAACAAAGGATATTTAGAGTAAAAATGAACTTACTCTGTTTGAAAATCTGATCGGGTAGAAATGTTCCTTAACTCCTCTGCTACAACGTGGTATGATCGGATTCTAAAATAGATGAAGATTGGGAGAGAAATTAAGAGAGAGAGAGAGAGAAGAGAATTGGAGAGAGAGAGAGAGAGAGAGAGAGAGAGAAAAGAGAAAATGGCATGGGGGGAGGGGGTTTGTAGCTTTTTCTAAAAAAAAGCGCCGTTACAGAAACAACTTGTACTATTTTAATCCATGGTGATGTTCCTCAGCGTTTTTGGGGTGATGTTGTTCTTAGTGCATGTTATCTCATTAATCGCATGCCATCTTCAGTTTTAGATAACAAAATTCCTCATTCTATTTTATTTCCACATGACCCTCTCCACTCTTTACCTCCCAAAGTTTTTGGGTCCACATGTTTTGTTCATAATTTTAGTCCTGGTCTTGATAAATTATCTCCTAAGTCACACAAATGTGTCTTTTTAGGGTTCACTAGATCACAAAAAAGATATAAATGTTTCTCACCGTCCTTAAACTGTTATTTTATTTCAGCAAATGTCACCTTCAGTGAATCTTCCCTTTACTTTAAGTCTTGTCCTTCTCCTTCAATTTCTTCATCTAATCACGTTAATATTCCTCTTGTTGTGCCTAGTGCACCTAACGATTCGCCACCGCCACCAACTCTTCAGGTGTATAGTCGTCGTCACACGTCTCATCGTCCATCAGCAGACTCTGTTCTGGTGCCAACACCTCATCCCCGTTCGGCTCCTACAGTTGAACCTCCGACTGTTGAACCTGATCTTCCTATTGCTATTCGTAAAGGTATACGTTCTACTCGTAATCCCTCTCCACATTATACTACTTTGAGTTACCATAGACTATCTTAACCCTTTTATACTTGCCTTTCGTCTATTTCTTCTGTATCCATTCCAAAATCTGTAGGTGATGCCTTAGCTCATCCTGGTTTGCGTCAGGCCATGCTTGATGAAATGAATGCGCTTCAGAATAATGGAACTTGGGAACTTGTTCCTTTACCATCTAGGAAATCTGTTGTTGGTTGCAGGTGGATTTTTGCTATCAAAGTTGGTCCTGATGGTACTATTGATCGTCTCAAAGCTCGTCTTGTGACTAAGGGTTATACCCAAATTTTTGGTTTAGACTATGGTGATACTTTTTCTCCAGTAGCAAAGATGGCCTCTGTTCGCTTATTCATAGCTATGGCTGCTCTTCAACAATGGCCTCTTTATCAACTGGATGTCAAAAATGCTTTTCTTAATGGGGATTTGCAAGAAGAAATTTATATGGAGCAACCTCCCGGGTTTGTTGCTCAGGGGGAGTCTTCTGGATTGGTATGTCGTCTTCGCAAATCCTTATATGGCCTCAAGCAGTCTCCTAGGGCTTGGTTTGGAAAATTTAGCAATGTTGTTCAACAATTTGGTATGACTCGCAGTGAAGGAGATCATTCAGTTTTTTATCGTCACTCGAGTGCTGGGTGTATCTATCTTGTAGTATATATTGATGACATTGTTCTTACAGGCAGTGATCACCATGACATCTCACATGTAAAACAACACCTTTGTCAACACTTTCAGACCAAAGATCTTGGCAAACTCAGATATTTCTTGGGGATTGAGGTAGCACAATCCAATACTGGTATTGTTATCTCTCAAAGAAAATACGCATTAGATATTTTGGAGGAAATTGGGTTGATGAATTCGAAATCTGTTGATACTCCCATGGATCCCAATGTTAAGCTTCTACCCAATCAGGGGGAGCCTCTTTCATATCCTGAGAAGTACAGGAGATTAGTTGGAAAATTGAACTATCTCACTGTTACTCGTCCTGATATTTCCTTTGCAGTCAGTGTGGTGAGTCAATTTCTTAATTCTCCATGTGAAGATCATTGGAATGCAGTCATTCGTATAGTGAAGTACATTAAAGGCTCTCCTGGAAAAGGTTTGTTATATGGTCATAATAACCATACTAAAGTCGTTTGTTATTCAGATGCTGATTGGGCAGGATCTCCATCTGATAGAAGATCAACTTCTGGTTATTGTGTCTCCATTGGTGATAACTTGATCTCTTGGAAGAGCAAGAAACAAAGTGTTGTGGCAAGATCTAGTGTAGAAGCAGAATATAGAGCTATGGCCTCAGCTACTTGTGAGCTTATTTGGCATAAACAATTACTTAAAGAATTGCAATTTGGAAAGGTTAATCAAATGACACTTGATCCTGCCGGTTGACCTAGCGCAAGAGCGTTGCCTCGTCACGTTCTCCCTCACCAGCTTGACACCACGTGCCCTTCAAGTCCACACCACAAATAGCCTCTCTGAGAACCTGAAAAACACAAGGTGGCGCCCCGACGCTCAAGTCAGTGACAAGAACACCCAAAAACTGAGAGAAAATTATACTCTGTAGAACCACACTAAAGTGCACTCAACCCAAAGCAATGAGTCGTAATGAAAACGTACCTCTACAAATTCTGTTAAGTTTACCTTTATAGCTAGGTTTTTTCTCTCTCTAGGCAGTTACGCTTTGGACGAGTGGCTCGCATCCGACCCTGCACGTGTCACCATCTGGGATGGGGTAGCAGGTAGTACCCAGCCCTACACGTGTCATCATCTGAGCTAGGGTAACTCGAGTGTCATTTCTATATTACATCTAACCCTACACGTGTCGTCATTTGGGCTGGGGTAACTTGAGCGTTATTTCTGTGTAGTAACCAGTCGCGCGGCTAAGTCTCCTATTCAAGGAGTAATCTAACACGTAATACACTCTGGAACACCACCTGACTAGGCGAGTATCGGATGCAACAAAGTGCACCATCTCTGTGACATCGCTTGTCGCAAGTGGCACCCTCCTTATTGCTACGCCATGCATGTTCTAGCTGAGGAAACCTTGCCACCAACGAATGTCCACTCTGGGAATCCTGTCGCTGATGGGCAAGTTGTTCCCTTCAACCCACACGACCTTCACGCCCCATGCCGGCCCAACAATCGTCTTACTGAACTTATACGCTTGAACTTACTCTTCTCAGCCTCCAGCAGCTTTAACTGAGCTTACTGGAAGATTCGGCGATGTGCTCCTTGTGGCGATGTCAGACCACCTGATCTTCCATTATATACTACGTCTATGACACACAACCCCGGCGACATCCGACCATGTTTACTATAGAACGCCAGTTCCACGAATCGGCGACTATGCTCACTTCTGAACTATTCATCTTTCTCTTGTCCACGTGTTCTGCTGAGCACGCCCACATAGTCACGTGCTAGACACGTCATCACACCCGATGACCTGGTCGGTACAACACTTATATGTGATAATCAAGTTGCTCTTCATATTAGCTCAAATCCAGTTTTTCATGAAAGGACAAAGCATATTGAGATTGATTGTCATTTCATTCGAGAAAAGATTATATCGGGAGATATCAAGACTGAGTTTGTTTATTCAAATAATCAATTAGCAGATATTTTTACTAAACCCTTACGAGGGCCTAGGATTGATTACATTTGTAACAAGCTCGGTACATATGATCTATATGCTCCAGCTTAAGAGGGAGTGTTAGATATTATTAGATATTATTTGATATTATGAGATATTGTTAGATATCTCATATTTATGTAATGGGCTTAGCCCATATGTTTCTTTTCCTATATAAACATAACCCTATGTGTTCAATATACACAAGAGATTTACCCTATTCTTTCTTTTCCTTTAATATACTCAATCCGCTGAGCCAACAAATGGGCTAGTTGAAGATTGTACTCCCTATCATCCATAGAGAAATGGACTAGCTGAGGTTTTTATAGGGAGGTCAAAAATTTGTTACGGAAACTAGTACAACCACATAGGAAGAACTAGATCCAACTACTAGAGAAAGCATTATGGACTCAAAGAACTACATATAGGACACCATTAGGAATGTCTCCATATAGGGTAGTTTCGGTAAGTCATGCCATTTTCCAGTAGTAGAACACAAATCATATTGGTTTATGAAGAAATGTCACATGGAACTAGAGGAAGTTGGAAGGAAGAGAAAATTGCAGTTGCATGAGTGGGAAGAAGTCAAACTACAAGTCTATAAAAATTTAAAAATGTATAAATAAAAATTGAAGAAATATCATGACATGAATATTTTGAAAAAAATAATATTTGTAGACCAACAAGTACTTCTATTTAATTCAAGATTAAAACTCATTGCTAGGAAAATCAACTCTAGATGGGATAGACTTTTTGTTGTTACTGATGTTTTACCCTATTGTACATTTGAAAATGCAAGCAAAGCTACCAAAAAAGCATTCAAAGTCAATGGACATAAATTTAAAATTTTTAAAGAAAATAAACCATTAGAAGTTGTAGAAACATCGTAGGTTTGGATCTTTTAGAACTAGTGATTGAAGAAGAAGGAATTGCAAGTCAAAAAAGAATTTCAAACATTTTTCTTATATATTTTTTATTTTACTCCCTACCACATTGATGATAATGTTTAATTCAAGTGTGGGATGAGAGTTTTAGTTTCATTTTCAGTTTCTTTTAGCTTTACTATTCACTATTTTGTTTTGTTTTACTAATATTGCTTTATGTTTTGGTTTTCTGATTTTAGTTTAAATTGTTGAATTTCACTACCATGTTAATTTTATATTTTATTGTGTTTTTTTTCTATGTTTTTACCATTTCGAACTTGTTTTGATGTTTTTGAAACTATTTTGCTATAATAGACAATTTAATGAGACATTTCAGTTTTGTTTGTGTAGATTAGATGATAAACGTCTAGTAGATTATTTTTGTTTAAAAGAAGCTTACATTTTATTATAATAGAGTTTTTCTTTGTTGTTTTGAAGTTGTAAACATTTTTAAGGTTTTTTTTTCTCTAAACAGAATTATCTTAGACAATAACTATCTAAAGGATTATTTAAGAATGTAACCATTTAGTGGATTGATTTTCTTTTTGTCGATATCTTGCTTTTACCTTGTAGTCTTTGTTGGTTTTAAATATTTATTTTCTTTAGGCAGTCACCATTTTCTGGTTTTATCTTAGTTTTTTTTTTAAAAAAAAAAAAATCTTTAATGTGGGTAGTTTTTACTTCATTGGTCATAGTTATGAGTCTTAAAACTAATTGAAATATTCATATGTAGAGTTTAGGTAGTTTTTTTTTTATAAAATTAACTTTGGATCAGATTTTAAAGAACTAACCCATGTGAGTTTTGAATTTTTTTTTATTCACCTATGTTTACAAGTTTTTTTTTTATAAAATTGACTTTGTATCAGATTTTATAGAACTTACCCATGTGAGATTTGAACTTTTTTTTATTCACCTATGTTTCCAAATGTGCGAGACCTTGCATTAATTTCTTTTGACCTATTTGATTTTTATGCACTCTTAATAAGATTTAGGTATTTTTTATTTATTTCAACTACTTAGTCAAATTACCTTAAAACAATATTTTAAAACGAATAAAAGAGAAACTTCACTTTAACACCTTTAGTTTTTGATGTTTTTGTTGTCATTTAGATAGCACTTTTTTTTAAGAAAATGGGGAAGAGGGGGGAGATGAGAAGAAGAATGGGTAAGGAAATTATTGTAACGTAAAAGAAATATGAGAGAAATTGAAATCATTCGAGACTGAGTTTTATTATATGATCAACATAAAAAAAAAATCACTTATATTTATGTTAAAATCCATTTAAAAAAAATCAGATTTTTTTTATTATCTAAATCTATATAGATCGAGAAAAGAAGATAAGAGATTGAAAAGTGTCGTATTAACAAATGGAAAACGAGGAAACGGGTGAAACGTTCTACATCCTCGTACCCCTGAATTTCCAACTTCATAAAAATTGTTTACTACAATCCAAACCAAATTAAAGGAACACAACTATCGTTTAAATTATCATTAATTAAAATCTTATTTTAAAGCATTTTTTAATAATTCAATTTAAACAGTTTTATTCAGAAGTAATTGAATTTTAAGTTTACATTAAAGTAATTTAATTACTTTGGTTATGAAATTCAATTAAAAAGAGCAATTTAATTTAGTTGAATTGTTTTTGAACGGCCATAACCGTGTGAGAGAGAAAGTAGAAGAACTAAAATGTTTGTGGTGAAGAAAAAAGTTTGGAAATAGAGGGAAATGAAGATGGCTAGAAAACAAAAGAAGAAAAAGTGAGTGACAGAGATGAAAAGAGGCAACACCACACATACCAAGGTGACTCCAGGCTTCACCTAAGAGTCAAGCATTAACCAAGTTGCCTCCCCCAGTTGGTTATTATGTCTCTCATTTTTTTCCAAATTGTTGCCAAATTGTAAACCACAACCTACCTACCTCACTTGGTTTGCCTTCGGTTCTTTGGCTATTGGTGCCACCGATGCGCCACTTCGCACTACAAAATTGCCCCTAATTATCTTCAACTGCTTCTTCTCCTCCTACCTTCAAAAAATATGCATAGCTTCACTCATTATTCAGCCCGGTTTTTTTCGCCTCCTTTTTTGAACTTTTACCATTCTTTCTCATTAGTGCCCATTCACATTTATGCATTTACTACACAATTATTGCTCTCGGTGCCACTCGACTCAATTTTCTCAAAATAGATTTCGAATTTAAATCTTGTAGATGTAAAAGGAAAGTGATTCAGAAAGAGATTCTGTTGAAAATTATTAATCAAATACTTTCTCAGAAATTAATCAAAAAAAGAAAACCTAAATCACTAAATACTTTGTACCACTCACATGGTTAAAAATATACATTTCAAAGTAATGATGATTTTGTCCTTACCAATTCTTTATTTAGTCCAATCATTTGTTTAGGGTATTTCGATTTAAAAAAACTAGTTTATACAATAGTAGATAAATGATAAGTTACTTATTAGCGAAGGATCTACTTTTTCATTATAAAAAATTAATTTAATAACAATTAATTTTAAAGATAAAAAATTATTGATTATTATAATAATTAAGTTAGATATTTTTTTATAAAAAAATTATTTATATCTAAAATAATTTTTACTATTAATAAAAATTTACAAAATAACTTTTAAATTAGTATCTAAGTTATTAAAGTTTAAATTATTAATTATTTTAAAATTTCAATTATTTGTTAATTTATAATTAGAAATTAATTTAGAATATGAAGTAGTTAGTAAGTAAAATTTTGATAGCTAATGTTTGATACTAATTTAAAAATTATTTTATAATTTTTTATTATTAATAATAAATATTTTAGATATTAATTTTTTTTTTTATAAACTAATATCTAACTTAATCATTATAGTAATTAATTATTTTGATTTCTAGTTGTTAGTAAATTATTTTTTTAGTGTTTATAATTTTGAAATTTTTTATTAGATTATAAATATTTGATAGAATTAATTAATAATCAAATTCTTATTAAATTTTACACTACTTCTATTGATTTTTTTAAGATGTGTTTTTTTTTTATTTGGACAAAGTCATTTTATTTAAACTATATGAGTATTAATTAATAGAGTTTTTTCTTTACAATTTTTATTATGGGTATGTTCTTTCAATTTGTAATGTTAATTTTTTTAATTTAAACTACATATAAAAAAAATTAAAAGTATCCAATAATTACTAAAAGTAGTGTACAAATTAGTTGTCTATGTAGATTTGAAAATAGTTTAAAAAAATTATAAATTATATAAAAGTAAATTAAAATATAAAAGATGCTAATGAAAAAAAAGTTTAAAAAAAATTAGAAGCTACAAACTATTTAAATTCATTTGTTGCTTATAAACTCAAAGCTGTCAAGATAAATTATTTTATTAAACAATTTTAAGTTAGTCAAACTTGTTTATAAATCATTCAAATGAATTAGTATTAGCTTATTAGCTTTATAAAACATATTCTCTGTCTCATCTCTCTTATAAAAAAAATAGTTATTAGAATTTCAATCTCGTTATTTTTTATTTTTTACTTTTCAATAAATTCATAACTTTAAATTTTAACTAAATATTCGATAAACATACAGATATTAAGTAATAATTTTTTTTTAATTTTGAAAACAACATATAAATAAAAGTTATTTCAAGGCAAGCATCGTTAGAAGTACAACACAGTTAATTATAACAGTTTTCTTTACAAAATTTATTATTGAAGCATATTAAAATTGTTTATGCATACATGGTTGTTTATATAAATATGAATTGTTTAAAATTTGTGTTATAAGGAGAGACATTAATGACAAAATAGTTTAAGTACTAGTATTTATTTTAACTATATAAGACTCGTAAAATAAAATTAAACTCTAATAAGTTTAGTATTAGAGTGCATTGTTGGGTGTGTACTTAAAACTATCTAACATATAAAGTCTACAAAATTAAGATAAATAATTTATTTAAATAAAAAAATTATGAATGCTCTTTCCACCAAAGTATAAAAATATGTAATAGTGATTAATTGTTACTATAAATAATTAACATGCACCTACTGAGTGGGCATTTACAAATTTTCATCATTTATTTAGATAGTGCTCACTAATTATGGGACTTTGTTGTGGTTTGACCCAAATTGCCTTACTTTTTTGCATTTAAAAAAAAAACTTAATCACTACAAGAAAAATGCTAATTCGTATGTAAATTTTGGCAACAAAAAATAAAATGTGTGCAATGAATGGGATTTGAAGCCAAGTTCCTTCAGATAACACAACAAAAATTTAACCACTACAATAAGCAAATGCTTTAGTATGATTATGATTTTTATTATACTTATTATTATTAACAATATTAATATTAACAATATTAATATTAACAATATTAATATTAACAATATTAATATTAACAATATTAATATTAACAATATTAATATTAACAATATTAATATTAACAATATTAATATTAACAATATTAATATTAACAATATTAATATTAACAATATTAATATTAACAATATTCATAATATTTATAATAATATTCATAATAATATTCATAATATTTATAATAATATTCATAATAATATTCATAATATTTATAATAATATTCATAATAATATTCATAATATTTATAATAATATTCATAATAATATTAATAATATTTATAATAATATTAATAATATTAATAATATTAATAATATTTATAATAATATTAATAATATTTATAATTATATTTATAATAATCTATACCTATATCTAAAGGGGATTCCCCTCTTAACTGCTCTTAATTGTTTTTCCTATTTTATCCTTATATTAATATTTAATTTTATTATTGTATTATGGTCATTGTGTCATTTCTTATTCCCCTCTTAACTGCTCTTAATTTTTTTTTCCATTTTATCCTTACTTAATAATTTATTGTATTAATTTATTTTGGTTATTTGGACATTTTATAAATTCAAAAATTAATAAAATAATTTTAAAATTTTACCACTACACATAATCCACTTATCCTACTTCCCACTTTCTCTCTCATATATAGGTACCTACTCCCCACTTTCTCTCTCCACTACACATAACACATTCTTTTTTTACCATATTTCTCACTTCCTTTTCTCTTTCCTTTTCACTTTCATGTAAATAAATAAATTTATTCATTCTTTTAATTACCGTTCTCCACTATTTTATTAACCTACTCTTTAACAGTATACTCTTTAACTTCTCATTTTAATGTTATTAAGAGAAATTGTGTTTGAAAAATAAAAAAATACTAAAGAAAGAGAAATAAAAAATGCGAATACACACTACTCTTTAATTGTATACTCTTTAACTTCTCATTTTAATTTTATTAAGAGAAATTGTTTTTGAAAAATAAAAAAAATACTAAAGAAACAAAAATAAAAAATGCGGATACACAGGCACGTCTGTGTTTCCGCTAGTATTAGTAATATGAATAATAATATTAATAATATTTATAATAATATTAATAATAATATTTAGAATAATTTTAATTACAATAATAATATTAATGATAATATTTATAATAATTTTAATTATAATAATAATATTAATAATAATATTAATAATTTTAATAATAATATTAATATTAATATTAATAATAATAATAATATTAATAATAATAATATTAGTAATAATATTAATAATATGAATAATATTAATAAATATTAATAATATGAATAATATTAATAAATATTAATAATATGAATAATATTAATAAATATTAATTATATGAATAATATGAATAATATTAATAAATATTAATAATATTAATAATATGAATATAATTTATTTTATTATTAATAATAATAATTATATTAATATGTATAAATTATGTTAATAATAATAAGTATAATAAAAATGATAATATGACCATAGAACTTGTCTGGTCTAGTGGTTAACTCTTCCTCTGGGCACTGGAAAGACTTGGGAAGTCCTGGTTGCTGCAGTTTCCTTGCAATATTAATATGGGGCTTGGGTGCGAGTCCTATGACGCGGGTTCAAACTCAAGCTAATTAAGCAAACCTATAGAGGCAAGTTTATCAACACAATAATATCCAACCTGTTGAGTTTGTTCAATAGTAATGATAGCTCCCATGAAGGGGCTTGGGTGCGAGTCCTATGACGCGGGTTCAAACTCAAGCTAATTAAGCAAACCTATAGAGGCAAGTTTATCAACACAATAATATCCAACCTGTTGAGTTTGTTCAATAGTAATGATAGCTCCCATGAATTTAACAAAAATGGACAATTGAACATCGAGGAAAGAAGAAAATCCACCAACAAACTCTCACATATTGCCTCTAAAACTGGATCGGATGCAAGATTTTTATTGGCCATGTATTAACTGCAAAAAGAATCAAAAAAGAAAAATCAGATATCTCATTGTTCATGAATTTCTTAAAATAGTTTCGAAAAAGTCTAACATAGTTCTTTATTATTTCAATAAGCCATATGAATAGTAATTTCTTGTTGAAACCTTAGGTGATTTCTCATCCTCCAAATCATCCAGACCGAGAAAGTAATAATTGTAAGTTTAATATCCTTACATCATCCATCAAAGGTTATCTAATCACTCATTTAAGGTCATTCATCCAAGGCCAAACCTTATGTACATGTATATCAAAACATATACATGTATATAAGTGATCCAACTAGAATCCACCACCCATAAAGGGTCACCCAAAATGATGATATATGTAATGCATACATCATATCGTGCACTCAGCATTAATCATATATCTTTCTAGAGCATATATATTATACTATCTATAGAAACATGTATAGAAGCATACATATCAACATTTATAAAATACAACTCAACATCATATACCAACACAATGTTGCTTGAGCGAGCCCTCTCGCTTGAGCGAGCTATTCAACGAAAAATGGGCATCATCCATCTCGCTTGAATTATATCTTCATTGTTTAAGAAAAATGAAACCTAAGAGCAACACCCTCTCAGGTTCCTCCTCGCTCTAGTGACCATCTCATTGCTTAAGCATTATGGCACCGCTTGATCGACTACCACTTTGTTAGAAAATCTAACAAGTTCAAGAAACACCTTTACTACATCTAGATGCTTGAGCTCTCAACTATCTCTTGAGCATCGAAGACATGCATCATACACTAGCACAGGTTAAGACACATGTACACCACCTTACACTACACTTAAGTGTTTAATGTAATGTTTGAGCCACAAACCATACTTGAGTGTCAAACACAATGTTTGAGTGATATACTTGTATAAGAGAGAGAATCTTCTGGCCTCTTTCTCGCTCTAGATGCAAAACATTACTTGAGTTATACAACTCATCACTTAAGTAACCAACCCATCTTTTAAGTGACATAAGATTGTCAATGCAATTAATACATATTGTTTAGGTCTCACCTAAGCGACAAGACATCGCTCAAGCGATATTAAGCTTGAAAGAAACCCAAACTCATTACATAATGTTTTCTAAAGGTTTTCCAACATTTCCAAGGTTTCTTCTGCTTTTAAATCATTCATAAAGTATATTTAAGCATATAATAGTACATATCTCCATACCAGATCACCACTTCATCCTACCACCCTATAATATCAAATTTTATATGATCCATATATTGAAAGAAACCATCAATTTTCATAAAAGTGATATCAATGATAATTTTTTGGTCGCATTCAAATTTTAAACAAAAAAACTAAGTTTTCCCCTAAACATAAAATGTATACTAAAAATTGAAATTAAATGAGCAGAAATTACAATTGTAGTGAAAAACTAGTAATAGAGTATGAATTAGACACTTAAAGGAAAACTTTGTTAAATAATTGCACAAGTGTAAATCAAACTAATACTACAATATATTTCTCAAATAAAAGTAAAGTAAAAGTGAATTCGTGCAAAGAAACACTAAGTACAACTATTAGATCGTCTAGTTGACAATCGTCTACTAGAATGCGTGATAGTTCCATTAAGATGAATGAAGCGTCTAATGCAAAATGTAAACAACAAAAATTTAAATTGCGAAAACGTAAACAACATAAATGTAAATTGCAAAAAATGTAAAAGACATACACTATAAATAAATTGCATAATGTAAATGACAGGAACTATGAATTATAAAAACATAAATGTTAGAAATGAAAAACAGAGTATGATTGAAAATGTAAAGTGCAATTGAATTAAATTGAAACTAAATGAATTAAGTGTGTAAAATGAAAATGTAAAGTGCAGAATTGTAAACGAACATGAATTGGAAGGATTTTTAGAAAAGAAGAGTGAATTTCATTCTAGAAAAGCGAAATAGGGAATGAAAACCATGGTCGAGTAATCTTCGACTTTGAATGCAAAGAACCCAAATTTGAATTTCTTGTTAATGAAGAAAACATAAAACTAATTTATTTATGTTCTAAGAAAAACTATTTTCAATCGAAAATAGAATTCCAAAATGATTAACATCGTCTAACATGATTTCACATTGACTATTACTCATTTCCAGAATTAAATTCAGCTTCAAAGATAAATTTGCAAAATGTAAAGCAATAGAGAAAATAAAAGAAGAAGAATTACTATAACAATGAGAACTTGAAGAAATTAATAGAGAAAAACTGAAATGAAATAAAAATAGAGAAAATTAACAATTATAAAAATTAAAATATAATAAATTGGATATTAATCATAAATGTGTTGAATATTGGTGTTTGGACCAAGGTAATTATAGCTTATAATTATTATACTAAGTTGTCATAATAGTAAATTATTTTAAGATGAGTAATGAGGGATATTGGTTCAGTTCCTATTAATGAGGATTGTGATTATTTTAATAAATTGTCAACAAAATTTAATTGTATGAATGCATTAAGTTTAGATGCGTTCTTAGGGGACATTGGTTCGTTTTAATTTCTGTTTTTTATTGGACTTTTATATATGAATTTCAATGAAATCAAAATGAATTTAAAGATTTATCCTCTTCCAATAAATTTGTACAATTTCTTTTACAGAAAAGACAGAAAGAGAAAAACAATATACTCGGGATAAGATATTTTGATGTGATAGAAGTTTTTTAAAGAACATGTTTATAACGAATATAACACTAAACAATATATAACTTATTCTTACATTGTAAATTTGAGTACTCAAGAGATTGAGAATCTCTTTCTTCTCAATCTCTTAACTAGTTTTGAATATTTTTTATCTGTACATAAAATCCCTAAAGTGGTAATAGTTTGTTAAGGTTTCAGATTTTCTTCAAATTTTAAATATAATCATTATAAACATATTACTATATTAGAATTTAAATTACATTGTATTTTATATTAAATTATAATGATTACTATTAATTTTAATTTTAAATGAATTTGTATTAATTATTATTCCGAGATACTACAATCTTCAAACTCATTTTCCCCAAAAAAAACCTTCATTGAAAATAAATTAATTAAACTAGGTTGATGTGATTCCATTATTCAATATACCAATTAATATTAAAAGTCAATTTCATTACTTTAGAATTTGAAAACTGTGTAACACAATAACAATCAATCTTCATCACTGTACATGTAAGCGTGAGATTTTTTTTTCCCTACCCTTGTCCATATTCAATGCTGCTTCTGGCCACTCATGTTCACATGTCACTCCCGTTGGGTGAGTGTGTTGCATCAATTGATGTAATTATTTTTCATATGTTTCAATTAATGTCTGAATGAAAATTATGAGCCATTATTGAAGGAGATTATTCAACTTTCTCAATGATATATTACATGCAATGCAACCAAGGCAAGCGTGCCTAAAGTGGATTTGTGTCCGAAATATTTGATATTATTCCTTTATGGAAATTAAGATTGCTTGGTTTTTCTTGCATATTTGAGAACATAAAGGAAAAATTTCACTAGTTTGCTATGTACTCACTAGCGCAGAAATGCTAATCAAATGTGGCTATTTTACATTTACAAATGCGGCTATAGAACCGCATTTGATAAGCACGCATTCGTAAATCAGAGAGATACAAATGCGGTTATAGAGTCGCATTTGTAAATGCGATTTACGAATGCGGTTATTTCAAATAGCCGCATTTGTATATTATTCTGAATGAGCTGAGGGTTTAAGGGGTTTAAGATTTACGAATGCGGCTCTGTTAATAGCCGCATTCGTAAATCACATTTACAAATGCGGCTTTGGTAATAACCGCATTCGTAAATCACATTTACAAATGCGGTTATTTACCAAAGCCGCATTTGTAAATCTTGTTTTTTTATTTACAAATACAGCTTTGGTAAATAACCGCATTTGTAAATAGTGTTTTTTTTTAAGTGCAATTTGTATTGTCCCTAAACCATATAAATTAACCTGCATAATGATCAAACCCAGCCAGACAAATACATAAATAATGAGATAAATTGAGAGAATCAAAATGTACATTTACAAGTAATCAAACATAATAAAATCTACACTATTGATTAACTATGGTAGAGTTATAAAAATTTATGAAATAGGTGGACCAAGAATCTCTGACATATGAAATGCCTTCCGAATTCATTGGTGTTTCGTCCGTGAATAACTGCATTGCAACATATAGTTGACATAAATTAGTTTTTAGATATATTTATGTTCAAGAATTATAAAAATGATTTAACATATCATGTTATTACCTCTTTCCAACCAGTTTTAACACCTAGTCTTATAATGGTAATCATCCATTGCATAATGTAATAGCCACACTCATAGCTTCCTGATTGTTTATTACACTATAATTCAATAAAAAGTAATATGTTAGTATATTGATAAACAATGATAATAGAGAAAGAAAAAAAATTACAAACCTTTATTCTTATGTAGTTCAAATTACTTGAACTGGATCGACCTTTTAGGATGTTATATCCATGCCATGAACTGGTTAATAAAAAAACCTCATTAGTAGATGGTTAATTAGTAACATATACAAAGTTAAGTTTATAATGTACTTACGTATCAATGATATCCTTAAATTTTGTGGGAATCTTCTTCTGTAGGGAACAAAACCACACAACAGTCTTATCACCCATTGATAAGACAAGTAACTGCCAATGATGCCTATATCATCCATGAAAAGAGTTAGTAAATATTTAAAACATGAAATAGTAATAATTGATGACATATAATTAAACTTACTCATTAATATAAGGGCATAAATAAATTTGTTTTCCCTCTTTTTCCAGGGTGTTAGTGATGTATGCTTGAGTCTCAGATGACTTTGGTCCAACGGGATTAGTATATGCAGGATCTAAGAATCCATACACATTTTCCTTCCCCTCAGTGAGACAGACTCCATGCAAAAACCTACAAGTTATTAGTTAAAGCATAACCAATAATAATTTAACATAAAGTAAATTGAATAATAGGTAAAGATACTTACATCATAAAAAATTGAATTATACTTATATTGAGCTCTTGATTCCCAGATATAAATTCTGATAAATCTGTGTTGTACATCATCAGTGGCAGTTCAGTGTTTATTTAAAAAAATGTATCATCCCACGGAACTGGAAAAGGTTCATTACCAATCTGACTAACAATGAAGCTATAGGATTGTCAATTGGAACCTCACGCTTCTTCTTTGGACTTGGTGGCCGAAAAGGTTTCTACAACATAAAGAACATTTGCATTAAATTATATGTAATATATAAATATAAATAAAAAATAATATAATGAAATGAAATTATTACATGAGGTTTGGGCATAAATCGAATGAGGTCTCTGGGCCAGGCAACGAATGTCTGAAATGCATCGGCCATAGTGGTTACCTCATCTGAAGGTAGTGGAACACGAGCATCAGGAAATCGTACTTTTTCAACTGTTACCTTCGACACATCAGGGGAGAGAGGAACGTTATGTAAGGTAGTGGCATCTTGATAGACTTTTCTAAGGGCCACCACCCGAGGAAGTTTGCCGCCCACTACCAGTAGCTCACAATCCTTCGTCTGCCCATTGATATCATTCCCTGATGTTGGAGCCGCATAACTCCCCTTTGTGCTCTTGGGAGTGGGACTAACAAGGGGTTCAATCGGCTCATCACAAAGTTGTTGTGATAGAAACTCTTGTCGCATTCGATCATTCTCCTTTTTCATCTCTAGCCACATCAAATCAGTCTCCTTTCTCATCTCCTCCATTAATTCTTCACATATCTTAGTCTTCATTTGAGTTTTGTTCTCTTTGGAGGAGGAGGATGACTGTTGTTCTAAAACTCCAAAATATAGTTTAATTCTGACCCCTTGTCCAGCTGCACGAACACGACCATAGTGCTCAGGTCATCCAATTGCTTCAAGATGAGGAATCCTGCAAGAGTACACAAAAATCATATTTTAAAGCATTAATTATATTAATGCTTTAAAATAAATGAAAATAACAAAAATAGCTTACAATTTTTTCGATGATAACTTCGGATTGCTCAGAACTTGGTGCACCCGACTTTTTAATTCGGGCCCTTTTCCATTTTACATGGCGAAAAGGTGGTGACGGAGCAGAAGTGACCCCTGTTTCCATATTCTCAGACAACGTCCCCTGTTTAGATTGCTCCTTTTCCACCATCAGTGCTTGCTCAAGTTTTCGATACCCCGAACGAGACATAACGTGCGGGGTAACATTCTTCAAAGCTATCTCTTGAGCTTTCTTCCGACGATCCTGTCATAATTGAAATAAACAAAGTGAAGTAAATAAGATAAACTTATTAATGTTATATAAACAAAAAAAGTTAAGTTACTTCATTTACCATCCAAGCCTCATTTTGACAGCTTTCTTTAAAAATACGCCATGTCTCTTCATCAATATGTTTGTACTTTAAACATGAATTTTCGTCTTTAAGGTCGCCAAAAATGTATCTCGAAGTCAGTATTGACTTAAAGGTACGAAATTTAAGTCCGATATTGGATATAATCTTTGATCGAAGCGGTTCCACATCAGGAATTTCAAAGTTTGCCTGCAAAATAACATTAGCAAATTAAAACTAATCATTGAATATTAAAAAGCATTATATCAAAATGTAAAGCTTACCAGAACATCCTCCCAGATCATGTTCCAGTCGACCTCTGACACCTCATCCCATGAATTAATCAGAATGGAGAGCCTCTCACGAGAAACAACTCCAAGATAGCTCATAAACTCATCTTCTTTAGGACCAAAAGCCACTCCAGTGTTGACGTCAATGTCAACACGTGTCTTCTCACCAGCAGCACGTCTCAATGCGAGATGCTTCAGTCTAGTAGGTCCTCTGCTGCCTCGTTTAGATCGAGGTCTTAGTTTGGTCTGATCGTCATCCTTGTCTCTGTTAAAAAAATTAGGTAACAAACATTAATTAATCTGCATCGAATTAAAATCTTATAAAAATAATACATAAAATTCTAAATCTAAATGCTTATTTACAGGTTGCATGTGGGTTGAAAGTTCATATGTAAATTCCTTCACTGTGGTCTTTATGGGTTGCATGTACATCATCAAGTACATCGTCATCTTTATTAATTATCATTGGTGTGAATGAACGGGGGTCACCATTTTCAATATCATCTATGGCCTCCCCTTGTTTTTTGCGGTGTAAAACGACATACCAATGTTCTGACGTAGGATCTTTCACGTAGAAAACTTGAGATGCTTGTTGAACCATTATAAATGGCTCATCTCGATACCTTATCTTTCGAAAGTCCACTAGTGTGAATCCTGAATCATCAATTTTAACCCCACTTTTATTGTCAACCCATTTACACTTGAAAACTGGAACGGATAACTTAGTGTAGTCAACCTCCCATATCTCTTTTATAAACCCATAGTATGCCATTGATCCAAGTACTGGATTTGTATCTTTCGAAGTCGAAAACTGCATTGACTCGGCTTCAAGAGTAACACCAGAATTTTGAACTGTACTCTTTTCATCCATGGACTTCGTGTAAAATATACAATTATTCACTTCGTACGCTGTACATGAGATGACATCAAACTTCAATCCAGCAGCCAACCAGGTCAAGGTCTCTGATGCCGTTGAATCCTTGAACACCTCGTTTGTAAACCAAGGCATGAAAGTTCTATTATGTTCCATTAAGACCTATTTCTCTGCTTGTCTTGGGTTATTTGCCTTCACAATGGCTTTATGAGCTTCTATGTAAGGTATAACTTCAACTGTGTTATTCAATATGTACAAATGTGCTTGCAAGACTTCTGATCGAGATTTGCTTACAATATTCACACCACATAAACATTTACTTGTAGAACGCCTGTGGTGCCACGAATTAGCTGGAACACCTATTGGATTTGCTTTTTTCATGTACTCTGAACAAAATTCAATACTTTCTTCAGCTATGTACCTTTCAATCATTGAAGCCTCTGGACGATAATGATTTTTCACATAACCTTTCGAAATTTTCATATACTGCTCAACAGGATACATCCATCTTAAGTACACTGGTCCACACAATCTAACCTCTCTTACCAGATGCACCACTAGATGAACCATGATGTCAAAAAAAGACGGAGGAAAAAAAATCTCCAATTCACACAAGATAACAACAATTTCATTTTGAAGTTCATCTAGTTTTGAGGGATCAATGACTTTACAACAGATGGAAGAGAAGAATGAGCACAAACGGGTAATGGTATGTCTAACATTTTTTGGTAAGATCCCACTGATAGCTACCGGCAACAACTGTTGCATCAAGATGTGACAATCATGAGACTTCAACCCCATTAACTTCAAATCTTGCATTGACACTAGGCTCTTCACATTTTGAGGAATGTCCTTGTGGCACTTTCACACCCTTTAGACATTGACAAAAACTGAATTTTTCATCTTTTGACATTGTGTAATAGGCTGGGGGCAAATATGTACGCTTACCCATTTCTATGGGTGCCAACTCGCCGCGTATGTTCATCTCAATCAAATCTAAACGAGCATTTAGACCATCCTTCATCTTCCCGTTAATGTTAAGAAGTGTACCAACTAAGCTATCACACATATTCTTCTCAATATGCATTACATCTATACAATGTCTGACTTCTAACCTCGACCAGTACGGAAGATCAAAGAAGATTGATTTCTTCTTCCAAATGTTTGTCACAGATGACTTTTTTTTTACTTACCGAAGGTGTGGTCTATGCTATTTACCTTTTCGTAAACCTCAACACCGGTTAATGGAGTTGGTGGACCACTACCCTCTTGGTGTCCATTAAAGGCTTTTTTTCAACCTCCGGTAAGGATGATGACTTCTAAGAAACCTCCGATGCCGAAGATATACTATTTTCCTTCCATGTTTCAATTGTTGAGAAGCAGTGTCTTCTTCGCATATTGGACATGCTTTATGACCCTTAACACTATAACCTGATAAGTTACCATATGCCGGAAAGTCATTGATGGTGCAAAATAACATGCATGAAGCTTGAAAGTTTCATTAGCAAATCCGTCAAATACTTCAACACCGTGGTCCCACATTAACTTCAAATCTTCAATTAGAGGACTTAGATATACATCAATATCATTCCCTGGCTGTTTCGGACCGGATATCATCATAGACAACATCATGTATTTTCGCTTCATGCACAATCCAGGAGGTAAGTTGTAAATAACTAGTAAAACAGGCCATGAACTGTGATTTGTACTCATATTACCAAACAGATTCATTTCGTCTGTAACTAAACCAAGTTGTATATTTCTTGATTCTTTACCAAACTCTGGAAACTCATCATCAAATTTCTTCCACTGAATAGAATCAGCTGGATGCCGGTACATGCCATCACATTTCCTCTCATCTACATGCCATCTAAGATTCTTAGTATCGTTTGGGTTTGCAAACAAACGCTTCATCCTTGGAATGATGGGAAGATACCACATAACCTTCATTGGGGGTCCATGCTTTTCTATATCTTCAATAGTATCATCATCTTTTTGTTTCAACTTGTAACGTGATAACCCACACCTCGGACAACTTTTCAACAATTCAAAATTTTTCCGGTATAATATACAATCATTAGGACATGCATGTTGTTAGATTATATGGCCTTAAACGAGAGGGGGGGGTGAATTGTTTAAGAGGGATTTTCGTAAACTTTTTAAGCCTAGAATGAAAATACTTCAAGAAAACCTTGATTAAGAAATCAGTTTATCAAAACATAAAGCAAAGGCACAATACTGGAAAAACAATCGGTTGTTTTACCGAAACAATCGGTTGTTTATACCAGTTATCAAATAACAAAACTGAATTTAAAGAGATAGGGAAAGAGAGATTGTACACAGTTGTTTATACTGGTTCACTCCAAATTCAGAGCTACATCCAGTCTTCTCAGAAACCCTGAGGAAATCCACTAAGCAATCACACCTTGATCACTTACACAACAACCAAGAGAATGACCTTGAACACCTCAAGAAACACACTCTCCTTGGTTAACACACCTACACCAAGATTGTTGATCTTGATCCCCTCAAGAACACACAACCAATCTTAGCAAACATAGAAACGAAACTTGTTTCACAGAGAGTACAAGGATTACACTTGTTACAGAAGATAATCTGAAATCAATACAAGCAGAATCCTATTCCACAAACTTTGATCAATCCCAAACTCTTAGAAATCTCAGCTCTTTGAAAAACTCAAAAACTCTTAGCAAAAACTTATCAAAGATTACTTGTCAAATATGTTTTTCTGAATTTATTCAAAGATGTAGTTTGTTATCAAATCTTAACAAACTCTTAAATTGCATTAAAAGATTGGTCAGAGCATTTAATGACTGGAGCGTAAGAAGTTAAAACATTTAATGCTCAATCAAAGATAAAACAGTTTTTCTGTTATGGTCCCAAAACAAACAATCGGTTGTTCCCTCGAATCAATCGGTTGTTTTGGTTCTTAACAGTTCAACCATTTTAAAAACAGTTTTCAATCTTTTTCTCAAAACACCTAAGTATAAACAATCGGTTGTTTCGACAAAACAATCGGTTGTTTTAACTTAGTTTGAAAACATTTTACTTTCACAAAGATTGAGATGCTTATGCTTTAGATTTAATCAAAGGGTGGATTACAACATTTAAACTACCCCAGAACTAAGCTAAACCAGCACAGCAACACCAAGCACAACAAAGGCTTCAACATCCTTCAAAGGGTTTGGATTCTTCAAAGCTTGAACACCACTTGGTTCAACACATGTATCCTTTTATACTCCATATCCATTGTAGAAAGAATCCTTTTGGCCTCATAATTACGATTAGGTAGAGTATTTCCCTCTGGAAGCATATCCTTCAACAACTGAAGCAATTCCGTGAAGCTTTTATCAATCCATCCATTTATTGCCTTCAAATTCATCAATCTTAACATCGCCGACAACCGTGTGAAGTTAGTTGATCCAGGATACAATGGAGTCTCTGCAGCGCTTGACATACTTTCATATCCATGCGCTTTTGCAAAAGACTCAGCTCCTACATCACGAATCATGTCTTCCAATCGATCATCATCTACATCATCGTGTACTACTTCATCCATGGTGGACCCCACGTATTCTTCAGTTATGGAAACACGTGGTAAATTTAACAATTCACCATGCCATGTCCAAGTTGTATAAGATCGAAGAAACCCATCACATAGCAGGTGCTCCCTCATTATATTAAGATCCAGTATCCTTCCATTCAAACAATTAACGCACAGACACCTGATCTTTGCTCCATCATGACCACTATTAATCGCATTGCGTTGTGCAAATTGTATAAATTCTTCTACTCCTCTTTCGTACTCCTCACTTATACGAACATAATTCATCCAATTTCTATCCATTATATATTCTGGAATAATTAGAATTTTTATATCAGTGTTCTATCTCACGCGTTTGCCGAGGGTCGAACACCCTCAGACTCAATACCAGAACATATTATTGCTAAATATAACATATAAAGTAACAACTAACTACTAAATAATATAAATTTTAATATAAATTACATAATACATAAAAAAACATACAAATTCAAATTATAAATTATAATAATATAAATTTTGAAAAATACAAATTATAATA
Organism: Phaseolus vulgaris; assembly: GCF_051622355.1. Lineage (NCBI taxonomy): Eukaryota > Viridiplantae > Streptophyta > Magnoliopsida > Fabales > Fabaceae > Phaseolus > Phaseolus vulgaris. Next base: position 46,409,489 of record NC_143505.1, read on the forward strand.
CATAAAAAACATACAAATTCGAAATATAATAAATACTAAATAATATAAAATTTAAAATACACAATAAATTATAATACATAAAACAAAATCAAAAAAATGCAAAAAAAAATTTTAAAAATTTAAAAACCAATCTTGTGGGTGAACCAAGTTGTTGGTGAAGAGTGGAAGGGGAGAAAGAGGAACAACGACGGCGACAGTGGCGGCGGAAGCAGTGGTAGAGCAGCGAGGGAGAGCCAATGGAACAGTGCCTTCGACCAACAATGGAAAGAAAAACGAAAGACATTAAAAACGAAAGCCAATGTGAAGATTGAAAGGAAGAAAGCAAACTCTAGAATGGTAATACGTACCTTCGACCAATGCAATGAAGTTCACAAACAAGAGAAAAACGAAGAAGATGAACAGCGCAAACGAAAGAAACTACGAAACTGTTGAAGGCGTAAAATTTTTGGGGTAAAAAGTATTTACAAATGCGGCTAAACGTAAAAACCACATTTGTAAATCAAGCTTTTTGATTTATAAATGCGGCTGTTTGAATAACCGCATTTGTAAATCAAGCGCTTTGATTTACAAATGCGGTTATTACGTTTAGCCACATTTGTAAATCTAAGTGCTTGATTTACAAATGCGGTTATTCAAATAGCCGCATTTGATTTACAAATGCGATTATTACGTTTAGCCGCATTTGTAAATCAAAGCGCTTGATTTACAAATGCGGTTATTCAAATAGTCGCATTTATAAATCAAATTAATTTAAAAAATGTCACCGCGTTTTTTACGAATGCGTTTAAGCGCTGATCCGCATTAAATAAAGAGCGCTATTTTCTTATTTTTGTACTAATGACTATTAGATTGCTCCAAAGTTTCAATGATTTGTTCTTAAAAAGACTACATTTGCCCTTTTTTTTCTTCTTCATGTCCATTTTCTCTATCTGTTCCCATGTAAAATATCTGTTTGGATTTTGGTATTCTGATTCTTGCAAAACACTTGCGTGTGGAGAAAAAGATAAATCACGAGAACGAAGACTTTTAGAAGTTGAACAATGAGCAACTTCGTCCATAAGAAAATGCCGTAGCTGTACCCTAAATGGTCCCAAATTGTCATTTTTCTTCCTAAACCGTTAATTCTAAATGTATTATGTTTATTCTATAATCTGTGATCTTACATATATGTGGTAGGAACGACATTGTTAAGTTTGTTTGGATAAGTATAACTGTTTATTGATTTATCTTCTTTGTGAAAAGTTAATAGGTTTTTTTAACAATGGGAAATTGTTTCAAACTCTTATATGATTATCTTTTTATAAAATTTTATTTAGTAAGTACCCTATACTCCATTGTGAGTACCAGAATAATTATATTCATTGTCCCTTATAAGAAGAGTAAAATTGAATACTTATAAATATAAAAAAAACAATTAAAATCAAGGTTAAATATGTTTTTTTTCTCTATATTATAACATAAAACAAAACAAGTGTTAAAAATATATTTAATTTTTATTATAAAATAATAATAAGTAAGCTTACCTCTACTTCCTGTCATGATTATTGCAAGCAACAATAAAACAAAAAAGAACTCGGAAATATGGAAAATAGATATATTCTACTCTCATACTTTTCTCAACAAGTGTGCATCACAAATTTTTTTGATAGAAGACAAGGGAGCTCTTCATAAAATTAAGAAACATAATGGTCCTTATTTGGTTTCTTTCTCAATGCAAATTAAAATTCAATGTGTAGGGCCTATTTAATAGTGTTTAAAAAAAATGTACTTTGAAAACAATTTCGTTTATAAACTTAGTTTTCAAAAACCTTTTGAAAAATAGAAGGAAAAAGTCAAGCACAATAATTTTATACTATTGCCATCTACCATTTAAACTACGTCGACTTTTTTTTATAAAACTTACCAGGTTCCATTGTTACTCAAACTGCGTACCATTATTCTTCAATATTATTTGTAGTGTAATTTATGTATTCTCATAAGTGTAAAAACTTTCTCTATACCACATCTTTTCACGACCATTATTATACGACCGTTTTAAAATTTGTTTAGAGTTGTAGATGACTTATAACATGATTATATGAGAGTTGTCATTGGTTATCCCTTTTAATCATGATTATACAAATAATCATCATTGTATTCTCATTCAACTATAGGAAAATAAACCTTTTGACCTTTGTGTGTCTATTATCCATTGATGAAACTTAGGTTTAATCCATTGTTTGTTTTTGGTTTAATATCACTGCAACAGAAATAATAACTCTTTTAGTACTCAAAACTTCTTGGTTCTTTCTTGTTAGTTTGTGACAACTTCCTATTAAGTTTATACTTTTCCTTAACATTTTTAGTTTTACTATAAAAAGGGTACAAGTTTGTTTGTTTTGCACTCATACCTAAATTATATTTTCTCCTACTTTTCAATCAGACCCTAAACTTGATTTATCTCATATGCATGTTTGCATATAGAAGATAGTATATTTACAATTTTATAATTTTCAAAAATACTTTAAGGTTATGCTGACAACGAGATATATTTTCATTCAAGTTCTTAAGTTTTACTACATCTAATTATACTGGCTGCTCTAAAGTACATACTGTTTTATCTGATGCAATTGTATCTTACTTAGTCATGTTGTTTTCTAAAATTAAAACTTTTAAATTATGCTTTAGTTTTAAATATTTTCTAGATATTGAGTTCCGACTATTTAGACGTTCCTCATAGGTGAGATCACTTGCATCTTCATCACCAAATCATAGGAATCGAAGTTTGAAGTGAGGTTGGATATAGACTTAGAATTTACTTCTTAATCCATGTCGGCCATTATATATATATATATATATATATATATATATATATATATATAAAAGTTTTCTCTTTGTCTGAGTCAATGTCAAAATTTAAGTTTGACTCATTATGTCTGATCTCTTTAAACATGATCTCCAAGAAGTCTCATCTTCTTTGTTGATTTCATTCTGCGAATATTCTTATATAGAGCATAAGTTAGAACATTCTTGGTTTGGTCATTTAATTGCATTTGATTTGCCTCAACTTGCATCTAGTTTTCTCTTGGAATCTTGATCTTATTATGATAACCTATACTGAGTACATTTGATGTACATCTCCAACATGTCTCTCTAGTATGGGTAGTCTTCTCTTAAGAATATTGGAGGACTTATGATGGATTCTCCCTTTGTTGTCATTAGATGAGTCATGTTTGTTGTGTTGGATCTTTTCCACTAGATGTTGTCAGGTTCTTAACCCTTTAGAGCCTGAGCCCTAATACCAACAGTGAAAAAATAAGACCAAATAAGAAGGGAGGGTTGAATTTGTTAGAATGTGTGGCCTAAACAAGAGGGGGTGATTTGTTTTCACAAGATTTTTGCAAAGTTTGTAAGTAGAGTGAAAAGTTCTAAAAACTCAACCAATTGATTTTCTATTCAACTGGATAAAAGTTCAGTTTTAGAGTTCTTTACAAAAATTCAACTAATTTTTTTCTCGAAACAACAGGTTGTTTATACCAGCAGAGAAAGAACAATGATTAAAACATTGTATAGGAGAAGGGATTGAGAGATTCACACAAAAAAGTTTATGTTGGTTCACTCTTAACCAAAAGCTATATCCAGTCCTCAGTTAACCACTAAGAACTCACTAAGTAATCAAATCAAGATTACAAACACACACCATGAGTGATGATCTTGAACCCCTCAAGAACACACACCACTCCTAGGCAACACCATAATTTTCAAAAACCCTTTTTTGAAACTTCCTTACACCAAATACACAGAATTACAGTGTTCAAAAGAAAGGAAATAAATTACACTAGCAGTCGTACAAAAATATACAAAAATCCAGTCTTATTCCACACACAAGTGATGATCCAAAGCTCTTTATTCTCTTGAAAACGTTTTTGATAATCTCTCTATATTAGGTTCTTGAAAAGATCATCAAACAACCTTTATATAGACTTAAGCAAGTGGTTAAAATTGTTAGATCATAAATCAGTTTGAATAATTTAAAATCAGTTTCAAACTCTTAACAGAATTTTGTTATAAAAACAACAGATTGTTTTCCAAAACAATAGATTGAAATAAGTTTTTTGTTAAGGATTTCAAATAAAACAACCAGCTGTTTTATCGAAATAACCAGTTGTTTCAGTTTGACAACAAATAAAAAATAAGGAAAATCTTTTCCAAAACATTTTGAAAATCACTAAGTGTCAAAGAACTAGTTGTTTCGACAATTCAACAGGTTGAAAAACTTGCTTTAGCCTCAATACCTTTGAGTAGCAGTTTTTTCAACTGGTTGATTTGAAAAACAAATGACTAAAATTTCTCAGCTTTTAAGAAAACATTTCTTTCAAAAGAGATAAAGAGTCAAGTGAGCTTGGATCAATACAAGGTGTGAACTAACAAAGTCAAAAACTATTAAACCACACACACACAACAACAGGTTTTTTAAGTCTTATACACATATTTGGAGGCATCAAAGCATCTTGTTCAACAAAATTGTGTTTTAATTAATTTTGAAATATTTTCAAAAATATTGTTTAATAATGAATAGTCAAATGGTAATTAGGTATGCCCAAGTGATCAGAATGATAATTATACGTCTAATGAAGTATAACAGATATATTTGTTTAACTTCATTGATTTTCTTGGCTTATTTCGCAAGTTAGTACAAACTATAAAAAATAATATGTAAAGTAGATAAGGGAAGAGAAAAAATATACTAGGTAATTTTGTACTGGTTCATTTGTCACAACAGACTACATTCACTAAACAGACTATTGTTTCAAAGTAAAATATGATTATTCGTTGGGTTCGTAGCCACACCTAGCTAATCCCTTGAGTATTCTTGTACAAGTCACACTTGCATTAATGAGTATTCTTTCGGCTCGTAGCCACTTCTAGTTGACCCCATTAAGTATTCTTTCACAAGTCACTCTTGACTTAACAAGTATTCTTTCACAACTCACTTCTGACTTAATTGAGTATTCTTTGAACAATAGTCACTCCTGGCTAATAATCGAGTATTGTTTTTCAAACAATCACTCCTTGCTATGTTATAGAAGTTGTATCATCAATAAATCATACAGTTTGCTAAATAAAGAAGATCATATAGTTTACATGATGTACCAATAGTTGTATGTACTTATCTCTTCTTAGGCAGTGATGGAGGACTACCCAAGCTACCATGCACAAGAATAAAGACAAAAAAATTGTTTGTGTAAATAGTAGAATAGTCAAGTTTTTATCCAGTTGATTTGTCAGAGCAACTGGTTGATTAGTACTTAGTGTTTTTTAAAGGATTTGAAAAAGCTTTGCTTTCTTTTATCTTCTCTGTAATGCAAAAACATTCGATTATTTCGATAAAACAACTAGTTGTTTTATGTGAAATCCTTAATAGAAAAATAAATCAATTAGTTATTTTTTAACATAATTTTGATATGAATTCCAAACTGATTTTATATATTTCTAACTGCTTTTGATTAATGATATAACACTTTTAACCATTTCTTTGAGGCTATATAAAGACTGTTTTGTGATAATTTGAAAATAAGAAGAAAGAGAGTTTATTAAAAACATTTTCAAGAGAGATCAAGAGCTTTTGGATCATTGCTTGTGTGTGATATATGAACTAGATTTTCTATTCATTTGAACTATTTGTAAAGCCGAGGTGTATTCTATTTTCATCCTTGAATATTGTAATTTTGTGTAAGTCAATTTCATAAAGTGTTGTGTGTTCTTAAGGGGTTCAAGATCAATATTCTTGGTGTGATTTTGGCTAAGTGTTGTGTGTTCTTGAGGGGTTCAAGATCAACATTATTAGTGTGTTTTGTAATCTAGTTTTGATTGCATAGTGAATTCTCAATTGTTAGCTGAGGATTAGATGTAGCTCTTGATTAAGAGTGAACCAGTATAAATCTATTTTTCCCTACTCTTATATACTTCTTTGTAATTTGTTTTATGTTTTCTAGTATAAACAATCAATTGTTTCGATAAGTTAACTGGTTGATTTTTCATAAATAATTGTAAATATGATATTTTATCCAGTTGAACAGAAAATCAATTGGTTGATTTTTACAAAATTTTTTACTCTACTTCCAATCTTTGCGAAAATCTTGTGAAAACAATTCATCCCCCATCTTGTTTTGGCCACATACTCTAGCGTAAGACATCAACGATTTTGCTGCCTCTTCATGAGCTCATCAACCCACATTCTTGGATTGCATCAGGTAGTATGCCTTTCCTTAAATTTTTATAAAGTGTAGTGCCATTCATAGTAGATACAAACGACTATACAAACCTCTCTGAGTTATACTGAATAAGCAAACCTCTTTAGGTTATACCTTCTTAATCTCCCTGTGATTAAGAACTCTCAACAGATAGAAACACACTCACAAAAGCACAATTCAAGTTCACAGGGTTTAGTTCAAAAAGTGAAGAATTACAAAGGTTTAGAATACACCCAAGAACACTAGACATTCAAAGCAGATAAGATTTGTAGAAAATAGGAAAATTATGAGAAGGGAGGGTTGAAATGTGATTTGGTTTAGTTTAAAAAAAATTGTGAATAACATTTGCATGATGGTATTTAAATGATATTTCAGTTTATCACACCAGTAGACTATAACCTGCCTCAAGACTTCTTTTACCTCCCTCGCTTGCTTTTGTTGGAAAAAATAGTTTTCTACAAAAACGTAATATAATCTTTCATTTTAAGCATCTTATCGATCAAGTGAGAATTCTAGTTTTGAGTTTCATAACTAGTACGAATGACACAAATGATAGTGATTCCATTATAGGAGAAAGTTCTTAAAATCTCCATGAAAGTCAAGTTTTTTTTTTTATTGAAAAATTATTTTCAAAAATTTGCAAATCTCTATCCTTCTTACCTTACCCAATTTCAAAAGTATATGGCTATATAGATTTTTTTTATGAAATATCTTTCATTTTCAGTATAAGAAGATCACTGAAATTCAATTTTTTTATAAAAAAAAAAAAAGAATTGATCATTTGATGTATCATGTCAGAGGCAACTAATTTAGTCTATTAAATCATTTTTCTTGTCATATTTTCTCATTGACTTAAACACATCATCGAATTATGATTATTGCAATTAATATATCACAAATAAGGCAATTTGAGTTGCACAATTCTATATCAGCATACTGACATGACGAAGTAAATTTTCATAAAATATTTTCAACATATTTCACCTTATGTAAAAATAGATGGTATAGTCTTAACAATTAATGGCAAACTTTGTCAGATGAAGATATTTCCAAAAACTTATTTTGAACTCAACTTATCTATTTGAGAGGTTAATACATACGTAGATTATGCAACTCATCTAAGTCACTTGATCACTAATTCTCAAGTGATCAAATCATGGTTTCTATGTCTAATCTAAAATCATAAGAACAAATTAAAAATGGGTCATAAAAAGTTATGATTGAAAGTATTTTTCACTTCATATTCTCACAATAACTCTCTTTTTTGGGTTAGTGCATATAATAATTGATAGAGGTCAAAAGGTAGTAAAGTTCATATTGTACCAGGCATGAAATTTTCATAGAAAATGTATAAGAATGAGTGGAAAAGCATGCAAATTACCTCCAAAGCTAGTTGCACTCAGAGAGGAATAAGAGAAGAAAACATTTACAAAAATCTTGTAGAAAAGGACAAAAAATAACAAACTTGGGGAAAAGCAAAAAGAGTCAATCCGCTCAACGAATGAAGAAAGGCTTAGCAGATTGAGTGTAGATAACAAGCTTCAAAGAAAACACTCAAAATGTTGAGTTCTTCTATCAAACATTGAGTAGATTGAGGCTATAACAATTAAAGAGATCAAGAGCTTAAAGAGCTAAGCGCAGAGACTCCTTCACCATGAAGAAAGCCAAAATTCTCCTAGGAAAGCCTTGAAGCCATCACACACAAAACTTAGAAAGAAAGGGATTTTGCTTAAAGAAAAAACCAAGAAAAAATTACTTCATGGCTAAGAAAGGAAAAGCGTTGGATTCAACTTGATGCAAATTCCTAACAGATCTTAAATATGAGAATCTCAAGAAGCCCAAAAAATGGGCTTGAAGTCCAAAGATTACTTCATCTTGAAGAAAGCCAATCTGTTGAGCAGATTGGTATGCGTTGAGCGAACACCAAATCTCATGAGTCCCTTATAACTTCATTCTAAAATTCTATAAATAGGGACTTCATGACTTCATTTCAAACCATCAAGGGTTCTCAAGAGAAATCAAGAGAGATAAGAGTCACTAAGAAACATAGAGAGAAATCAAGAAGAAAAAAGCCTAGAGGCTAAAGTCTAGCCAAGAGTCTGGAGGAAAAGATAAAGAGCTTAAGCTGGCCAACAACATTCAAAGGATCCATGTTTTTTGTTCTTTAGCTTCTCATCATGAGTATTCACTGTAAGAATTTATTATGAGTTTCTAAACTTACCCTGTTGGGATTGAAAAGCAATGTGATATTTCTTAAGTTATTGTTGTTTATGAGTGCTTGTTTTTATATTGAAATTTGAATTCCTTATGTTTAGTTGTATGCTTAATGCTCAATGGTGAGGAACGATCATTGATTGTCCTTGAAGCATGAATGAAGTTGGAAGGTGCGTTCATGTATCGAATCCTAACCAACAAGTCATAGTTCTCAATGGTCGTAAAGTGTGGAGTGGAGGCTATGGTGAATTGTTCCATCTTAATGCAAATATAAGTTATAACAATGCAAGGAATTGATTGAAATAGTTTATGGCTCTAGATAATTTTGTGCGAGGAATCGCCTTAGTTGGGCCATAAGGAACAAAAAGTTTGAATAAAAATAACATTTATAAATAACAATAACAAAGGAGAATCACAAATCTCTTTAAATCCCAACATCTGTGTTATATTGTTATTCTTTTACTTTAGTGTTTCGTCAAAGCTTCACCTCTCGATATGTATATTATCGTAGTATTATTATAGTTAGTTATTTATAAAATATATGCAATCAACCTTTATTTTTACATCACTTCATCTTTAAAGATATATCTACTGTGATAATCATTAATTCCTTTTGGATACAACAACATCCAATTGTACTATAGTTGACTCGATCTGCTTGCCGAGAAAAAGGATTTTAAATTCGTACCCAAATCAACAATAACATGCATAGTGATTTATATTAGTTTGTTTCCCGTAACAGACGACATCTATTTCTTAACCAACAAATTAAGTCTAACTAGGCAGTAGTCTTTGGGATTATAGTCACTGCTAACTAGCCCATTGAGTATTCTCTCCCAATTCACTCTTGGCTTAACTAAGTATTCTTTCACAATTCACTCTTGGCTCAACTGAGTATTCCTTCCTAAGTCATTCCTAGCTTAATCAGTATTTTTTTCAAGCTATTCCTATCTCAATGAGTACTTGAAGATACAGTTGGATCCATAAATGGGGGGTTGAATGGAGCCTGAACTCAAATTGCAAATTGAAAGACTAAATAAAATAGTGTCTAGCAAGAAAATATAATATAAAAGTATACACAAATTTTATATTGGTTCTCCCTACCACTTAGGCTATGTATAGTTACCTTAAGCAAACTACTTGAGAGCTTTTACTAACCAAAAACTTAGGTTACAATGAGTTTCAACACCTTTCCAGGAACAAATATTCTAACTTTTCAAGTTACACCAAGTATTCTAACATAAGTATTATACACCTCTCCATGTACAAGTCCTAACCTCTCCAAGTACACCAAGTATTCTACACCTCAATAAGCACAATTATTCTCACATTTCCACTTACAAGTATTCTATACCTCTCCAAGTAAACTAGTATTAATCTCCCCCTACGACTAAGACCTCTAAAGATATGAGAAAAACACTCTCAAAAGAGAGAAAAATGAAATCTCATTGGGTGTACTTGAAAAAGTGAAGAATGTACAATGGATAGCTCACAATCCAACATACTATATGCTTTATTTGCAGTAGATGTGAATGTTTCGTCTTGTCATAATTTTTCTTTCTTCGTCATTCTTCACGTCTCTTATATATCTTTCTTCTTTAGTTGGAGTCCTTTATATAGTCTTCAAGATTGATCATTATTGAAGCTTGTAAATAGAAAGTCTTAAAGACAACACAATTCTTGTTATGCACTTCATCGCTTAAGCATTAAACGCTCTAAAAAGGAAATATCTACTAGGAATATTTCTTTTGTATCTTGAGCAGTTTAATGTTGATGTTGATCTTCAAAATCTTTCTATACATGAGTATTTATGTATTTTGACTCTTGAATGCTCAATACATGAAGACTACAAAAAAGCTTGCATGTATTATCTTCGTGTTATCATTAGAAGCTTTATAAGGAAACTTCTACTTTGATATTATTATCACCGTTGAACTTTGAAATCTTTCTTTCTTATAAACATTTCAATTGAAGATTGAATCTTCTACATTTGAATTTTTCCTAAATTTTATATTGTAGCATCTTATTTTTTCGTTTGACGTTATGTAAGGAAACTTTGGTTATAACCAGTAATAATCATCATTAAAAATGAATGGGTAACATCACAATCATATGCATTTAATTTCAGAATCTTACTTGTAACTTAAATTCAAAAAAATTCTAGGTTTGTATATATTATAAACGTTGAAGTAAATCAGACTTAAACTAATATTTAATTCTTCAAGACTTACTTTCGAAATCAGATTGAATGTATAATTAGTTATGTATCTATTTTCCAAAAAATTTCTTGTTTAACATTGGTTTTATGAAAAATTTCCAATACTGGCATAACTTTTGATGGTTTGAAGCATATCAATATATAAAATAGAATATAATCATTTCAAAAGATATATTTCTTTCAAATAACATCAAGACAGTGAATATATGAAGTTTTCTAAATACTCTATTTTACGTTCATATTTGAAAACTTTCCATATTAGTTCATTTGATATGTTTAAGTGAAATATTTGATTCGAATGGTTAAATACAATAAAGACGAGGTTCAAATCATTTAAGCAAGATTAAAAAAATATAATTAAGAACACATATATTTTAGCTTAGAAACTCTTTGAAGTGATAGACCGTCTATCTCAAGAACAAAAACTGGATCGACTAACGAGATTATGATAACTTGAATGTCTAACGTGTTTCAAGTTTAGAGATCCCTTAGTACGAGGCAATTCACCGAAATCATCTAGCAAGTCTAGCTTCATGAGACCGTCCATTATGCCATTGGACTCTAAGATCGTCTAATAGGTTTAACAATGTGATTTTGTCTAATAGGTTAATATTGTAGACTTTGACTTAACTCTTTTAAACTCAATGATCGTCTAACGAGCTTTAACTTTGAGAGCCTGTCTAACAAGTGCAGCACTTCAGACCATCTAATAGATTTAATATCAATAGATCAACTAATGTGTTTATATTTGAGTCTGCACACCAGGTAGCTTTGTTATCAAAGGCAACACATCTTATAGTGCTTGTTATCACCAAAAATTGTAGACTCTCTTATCATGATATCGTCTAGCGTGTATTAAATCATCTAACAAAGACTAAATCGTCTAGTTCCTTAATAGTATTCTTTCCCAAGCCACTCTTGGCTTAATGAGTATTCTTTAGGCACCTAGCCAATCTTGGATACTTCATTGAGTATTTTTTTTCTAAAATACCTCTCCTGGCTAAAGTTTGAAGGTTTGGTGTTCCAATAATCAACAAATCATTAGGTTTGATCACTATAGTGGATTATGTCTGACAATGAGTACAATGTTTATGCTTTCTCTCCTAGTTTAGATGTTCTCGCACTCTGGGAAGAGGTTGCTTATTTCAACGTGTACAATGGGTAAACACTCTCTCTCCTAGGTGATTAAATAAACACTTTTAATGTTCTTCTTATAATTTATTTTAATTTATAAAGATAGCAACATTTCTGCTTTGAGCTATATGATCATCCTTCTGAAGCTTTGATAAATACCCTTTATCTTAACAACAATTTGGCATCATATCTCCTCTACTATCTTTTTTTCTTCTTGATTGTAGGCTTTATATAGTCCCTGAGACAAGAACATGTTCAGAGACCGTTTATAGTCGTTGCGTCATGCATAATGATAAAAAAAACATGGAAAAATCTTCTGGAAAACATGGAATTCCCCACAAAGTAGAACTTGAATAAAAAAAAAAGAAGAGTAAAAGAATAATTTGAAGAATAATGCAGAAAAAGAGGAAAAATAGTAAACAAATAAAGGGATAAAATAAATTACCAATTTGTCCAGTACATGGAAAAAGGCTAAGCACATTGTCCCAGAGAACAAGCATTGAAAAACTTACAAATTGTTGAGCATTGAAGGCATGCGTTCAATGGATTTAGGCTAGATGGATCACAAATTTACAGAGTTTAGAAGGTTGAGCAAATTCCAATAGGCTGAACAAAAAGACTCATTCACAATGAAGAAAGCTCATATTTTCTTAAAAAAGGTTTTTGAACAAGGTGACTTTGATGATTTCCACATCTGTCATGAAGATCTATTGCTGTGTGTGTGTCTAGTTAGTTAGTTTGAAATCTCTTTTGAAAGTTTTCTTTTTCAAATTTGTGTTTATTTTAGTTAGTTGATTCGAATTTTAAAACAATTTAAATAGCTTCTGTTTAAGACGGATGAGTACAACAATTTTTTCAACAGATTGATTTATCGTGTCAACCGATTGATAAACACGTAAGGTTTTAAAAGGATTTAAAAATTATCTTTTTTCTTTTGTCTTTTTTTATAAAAGCAAAATTAATTAGTTATTTTGATAAATGAATTGGTTTTCTATGTTGTGATTTTAATAGAAAATAAAAACAATTAGTTTATTTTAAAAATCAATTAAGTATTTTAACAGAATGTTGTTATGATTTTCAAATTATTTTTTATATGCTTTAAACCGTTTCATTAAATGATAAACCGACTTCACCATCTTTTGAAATCTATATAAATATTGTTTTCTGATCATTTTAATAGCAAGAAGAGGGTTTACTAAAAATATTTTTCAAGATAAAAGATCAAAGAGCTTTTAGAATCATTCTTGATATCTTGGATCATTGTTACTGTGTGAAATAGGATTTTGGGTTATTTCTTCTACTGTTCTTCAATTGTGTAAGGCCCGGGTGTATTCTAAATTATTTCTTTTTTATGTATTGTCATGTAAACAGTTTCAGATATTGTTTCTGAAATTTGTGTTGTTGTTGAGAGTATTGTGTGTTCTTAAAGGGTTCAAGATCAATAGTTTTGAAATCTGGTTTTGATTACTTAGTGAATTCTCCATGGTGTGTTGAGGACTGGATATAGCTCTTGGTTAAGAGTGAACCAGTATATATTCTTTGTATGAATTCTCACTTCCTTACTCCAATAAACTGTTTTACATTGTGTATTATATGTTATGTGTAAAAAAATCAATTGATTTCTAAAAACAAGTTTATATTTTGATTAAAAAATTGTTAATCTTTTAATAACCAGATGAATAGGTTAATCAATTGATTGATTTAATTGATCTTTTCAATATAACACCAGTCTTTGCGAAAACTTTGCAAAAACAGTTCACCCCCCTCTTATTTTAGCCATATATTCTAGCAAAGGCTTAGAGCTAATTTGAACTAAAGAATGAAGGTTTAAGATTTACTTAGGCTTGGCTTGAAGCCAATATAAGCCTAAGAAGACTTCATAATTAAGAAAGGATTCCGTTGGGCATATATTGAAGCAAATCCCTGCATAACCAAAAACCTCTAAATTTGCGAAGCCCAAAAAGAAGCTCGAAGCCAAAAAGTTTCTTCAAGATGAAGAAAGCCAATCTGTTGAGTGGATTGGTCTTGCGGTGAGCGAAAGTTGAATATGCTTATGATCCTCACTAAACTATATGAATAAAGATGTTTTGGCACCTCATTTGGAAGGCTTAGAGCAACGAATCTCAAACAGAGGAAAACATAGATACATCAAGTTATAAAGACCATACCCTAGAGGTTGAAACAAAGACTATTCTTAAGGTGGAAGATCTGAGCCTGAGCTGGCCAGCAAAATTCAGAGATTCGTATTAGTTGTTCTTAACTTCTCATTCTTGTTCTTCATTGTGAGCTTTACCATGAGCTACTAAACTTATCCTGTTAGGATTGAAATACAATGTGATATTTCTTCAGTTATTATTATTTCTGAATGCATGTTTATGTTTAAAATTTAAGTTATATTGGTTTGACATTATACTTAATGCTTAGTGACGAGGAACAACCATTGATGCCTATGGAGCATGAATGGGGTCAGAAGGCGATTTAATGTATCTGAACCCTATCAAATCAACCAAATATGTCAACTGTTAGGAATATATTTAAGTATGTGGTTTTGTACCATCTTAATGTAGAAATAAGCTAATAAGATCAAGGAATGGATTATGACATTTTATGGTTCTAGATAACCTTTATGCAAGTAATTGACTTGGTTTGACCATAAGGAACAGTAAACTTAAATAAATATAACATTTATAAGTAACATTAACAAAAAAAGATTCACAAAACTATTTCTATCCCAACATATGTTGTATTGTTATCTTCCCACTTTATTATTTTGTCAAAGTTTCAACCTTGCTAAATATTATATTAAGTTATAATATATGCAACCAACTTTTATCAATTTCTCACTTTACTTTGAATGACATCTCTACTTTGGTAAACTTTAATTCCTTATGGATACGACAAACCTCAGTTGTACTGCAGTTGACTTAGTCCGTTTGCTGAAAAGAAGATTTTAAATATGCCCCTATCAAGTCTTTATGGCGTTGTTGCTAGAGAATTAATTGATTTATCAGTAGTCATATCTTTCAATTTGAAAAAGTATATATTGTAATATTTTTGAATTGCTAACTTTTTAATTGCATATGTAACTTCAATTCTTTAGTTTAGACTAACTTCTTTTAACATTCTAACCATTTTATTTTTTCTTTTATTCTCTTTTGTTTGATTTTTATCTCCTTGTGAAAGATCATACTTTTATGCTAACAAGAGGCGAGATGATGTGAGTTGATTTTAGGATTGTTGATTTAGGTGACACTTTACTTTGAGAATTGAGATTTTTAAGCAATTATAAGTGAAAACTTAAGGAAAATCCCTATTGGACATTAACTTAACCAAGTGGTTAAGTAGTTGTGAAGGTTCATTTCACAATGGCAAAAGGAAAAGACAATTATAAGGTGATGATGATGACAAGAATATGGTGCGGAATTTAAGCATGGAAAGTAATGACAAAGACAATGGCTGAATAAAAATAAGGAAACCAAAAGAAGAATATATTTATGAAATTGAAAGTGGAATGACAATGGAATGGAAAAGATGAAGGATTAGAAAGCTTATGAGCAAGGAATTGAGATGATGAGCACGCCTTGGAGGATGAAATTACTCCAAGATAAGTGTTGGAAGCCGCCACTTGAGAGCTCTCAAATTCTCACAAGATAAGACTAAAAGACTAAGAGGTCAAGCCTCACTAGCATCGCACACAAAATGTTCAGATTAACTTTTCTCTATTTCATTCAACTTGTAAAATACACTAGGTAGGCCTCCTATTTATAGGTAAAGGAGCCTTGGAGAACAAGCTAAATGGGTAGGATGGGAAAAGGGAAAACAATGGGCAGCCTTAGGGTTTGACTAAGTCAATCCCGCATCCTAGCCTTGTCCTTCTAGAAACTAGGTCAAAATGCCTTCCAAAAGGGCTAGGACCAAGCTAAAAAGGCTACCCACACCCCCTATTATGCTAAGGGTACCTTATTCTAGCCTATTTGTGCTATTTGGACCCCTAAAGTGAGCTCAACTTATTTACAACATTTTTCTAATCATTAAGAAGACCAGCAAGAATAACTTTGGATGCTCTGGTCTATGTGCAATTCTCCCTCTGGTGAGCTCTCCACTTCTAGATGACTTCTCATTGTGTAAATTAGCATCCTTGGGCATCTTCTTGTTGACTTGATTTGCATCATGCCCCCCCAGGTTGGAGAGAATTCGACTACGAATTTAGAACTCCTGTAGAGAACATAGTCAACTTGCTCACATATAAAATAGTGCAAGGAGTGGGATGTGAACTTGAATGACAAAATAATGCAACAAAATATTCTTTATGCTCGGGGAGTTTAAAAGATGGGGTTCTATATACAGAACATGGTTGGAAAGATTGTGTGGGAATGACAAATCGTTTTGAAGAAAATCCTCTTAGAAGGTGGAAACCTTTAGGAGGAGTTTGAAAATCATTCCTAACATTCCTTAACAAAGATGGTGTGTAGGTAGAAACCCTTGGTAATGAAAAAGATAAGGAAGAAGGACACCTTGTGACTCGGTTTATCTTTTCTTTCTTTCTCTTTTTTGTTTTCATTTTAAATTGGTCCTCATGAACCTCTTTGGGAGAGAGGGGTTTTAAGATAACTTTGTGCCCTTGGAAGGTAAAAGTCATTTTGTTGGTTAGGCCATCATGTAGAACTTGTCTATCATATTGCCAAGGCCTTCCCAATAGAATATGGGTTGCTTCCATTGGCACAACATCATATAAAATCTCAGCTTTATACTTTTCTATAACAAAAGTTATGAGGACTTGTTTATTAACCATGATTTCTCCTTCGACACTTAGCCATTGTAATTTATAAGTCTTTATATGAGAGATAGTGGGTAAACCAAGCTTCTCCACTACTCTTGTACTTGCCACATTAGCATAACTACCCCCATCTATTATCATGGAGCATAACTTGTTGGTGATAAGGCAGAGGGTGTGGAAAATATTTTATCTTTGGGTGTCATCCAAAGGTTTTGGAATGGTCCCAAGCATTCGCCTTATTACCAATAAGTCACCTTCACAAGGTATCTCATATTCATTATCACTAGGGTTTTTTGATGGGGAAGAGGAGTTAAACCTAGAAGATTGATCACTATGGTCACTTACTACTTGCCCCCCCTTAACCATCATGGTTCGGTTTGTTGGACAATCGGTCGTTATGTGACCAAAACCTAAACATTTAAAACACTTTTTAATTGAGGTTTTGATAGGATATTTAGTGGTTGAAGTGGAGGGTTTAGAATCCCTCAGTTTGTAAGTGGGCTCTTTTAGAAAATTGGAGGGAAAAGTTGAAGAAGATTTGTCTTTGTTTTTCCAAGATAAGTGGTAGAAGCCATCATTATGAGAATTTTTAAAAGAGTTTCTCTTTGAAATTTTGGATTCTACCTTGATGGCAAGGTGAACCAATTTTTCTAAAGAGGAGTATTCATAGAGTTCTACCACATCTTGTATGTCCCTTCTTAAGCCACTTACAAAATGAGCCATTTTGGACTCCTCACTTTCATGCATGTCAATTTTAGTTAATGTTGTTTCAAGTTTTTTAAATTAAGCATCCACACTTTGTGTTCCTTGTTGAAGTCGTTGGAGCTTCAACAATAGCTCTTTCCTATAGTGTGGAGGCACAAATCTAGCACCCATGCATAACTTCAAATCCTCCCAAGAGACCACGACTGGCCTCTTGTTAAGTCCAATGTCTATTACAATTTTGTGCCACCATTGCATAGCATAATCCAAAAATTCCAAGGAGGCTAACTTAAATTTTTAGTCATCTTGGACCTCATGTACATTAAAGATTTGTTCTACTTTAGCCTCCCATTCTAGATAAATATTCGGATCACCTTCCCCACTAAAGCTAGGAATATTTACAAATGGTAAAGAAGGCTTTGCTACATTTTGGCGCCTATCATCAACATGATGCATTCTCCATTCGTCCTCTTCTTCATGGCTACCATAGTGATCATAACTTTTTGATTCATGCCTAGGATTATGTCTTCTCCCGCTTTGAGGTTTATCATAGGCCGCTTCTATCCTTTGGAGTCTCTCCTCCATTTGCCTCATCTCTTCATCCTTTTGTGCTATAGTTCTTTTTGTCGCCGCCAATTCACCCATAAGGAATGCCTTTTGGGGGGATTGGGGTTTAGAAGATTCTCCACTGGAAATATGAGCCATAAAAAACAACAAAACACAAATAACAAACAATTAAGGAAAACAAAGTTAGAAAGAAAAATAATTCCAAGTTTGCGCCAGTTATCAAGATCACTCCAAGCACTCAAAGAAAGAAATTTCTTCCCTTAGCCAAGGTCCCTCTTGTGGATGAGATACTCTCAAATGAAAAAGTTCAAAGCCTTCAACACTTGATCTCAAAGGAAAATCATCACAAAACATTTTAAGGAAAGAAAAAAAAAAGAAAACAAGAAAAGCTTAAACAAGAAAGGCTAAATCAAATTTGAAAAAGAGAAAATGACAAAACCTAAAAAAGGAAGACAAACAAGAAAAGGCACACAAAAAGACTCTAAGATACTTACTAAACTTTTAACTAGGAAACTTTTTCTTTAAAAATTGTTAAAGCAAAAGGATAAAAAATTCCACAAGGTTGAAAACAATTTGCCAATCAAGTTGAATCCATATTTTGGAAAATGATTTTTCTTTGATAAGTGATAACCAAAGATGTTTTCTAAACTTTTCTTTGCTGTTTTTTTTATACTAATGTGACTTATGGAAAGAAATGACCATAGTTTGTATCATGCATAATTTTCAAGAACTTTCAATTTTCACAAAAAAAATTGGTTGGATTCAATATAATTGAACACTTGAAATCATGTGTTTTGAACTTTAAATCTACTTCTACTAAAAACAAGTTTCTAATTACTTTGCAAAATTCAAAATTAAAAGCAAGTAAGTAGAATCAAAACAAGGACTCCTAGAACACTAATGAACATAAGACTCAAAGTAAAAGGTAAGATCAACAAAAGACATAACAAGAAACATATTCAAAATGAAAAATGTTATGAATATAAAAATGGCCAGAAAAAAAAATTACAAGAATTAAAGGGCAGGAAAATAAAAAGCAAGAAAATAATGACAATAATTTAAAGGTACTTGAATTTAAAGACAAGAAAGTAAAGGTACTTGAATTTAAAGAAAAAAATTAAAAGGGCTAGAATGTAAGGAAATTGTAAAGTGCCAAATCAACTCAAACAAATTAAGCATAAGAACATAAGCTCTGATAACCACATGATCTAAGTTGATTTTAGGACTGTTCATTTAGGTGACACTTTAGATTTATGATTGAGATTGTTAGACAATTAAAGAGTGAAAACCTAAGGAAAACCCCACTGGACATTAACTTAACAAAGTGGTTAAGTAGATGTGAAGGTTCATTTCACAAAGGCAAATGGAAAAACACAATTATATCGTGAAGATGATGACAAATACGGTGCAGAATTAAACAAGTAACATAAGAACAAAAGAAATGATCTAATGTAATTCAAGGAAGCAAAAATAAGAACATGTTTATGAATAGAATGGAATGGACATGGAAGGAAAAAATGAAGGAAAAGGAAGCTTATGAGGAATGGTTCTGAGATGGTGAGCACGCCACTTGGATGGTGAAATGACTCCAAGATAAGTGAAGGATGCCGCCACTTGAGAGCTCTCACACTCTCAAGATAAGACTAAGACTAAGAGGACAAGCCTCACTAATCATTCACACACAAAAATGTGCAGAGTAATTTTTCTCTATTTCATTCAACTTGTAAAATACACTAGGTAGGCCTCCTATTTATAGGTGAAGTAGCCTTGGAGAACAAGCTAAAGGGGTAGGATGGGAAAAGGAAAAAAATGGGCAGCCTTAGGGTTTGACTAAGTCAATCCCGCATCCTAGCCTTGTCCTTCTAGAAACTAGGTCAAAATGCCTTCCAAAAGGGGCTAGGAACAAGCTAAAATGCTACCCACAACCCCTATTATGCTAAAGGTACCTTATTTTAGCATATATTTGATATTTGGACCCCCAAAGTAAGCCCAAAATTATTTATAACATTTTCTAATCATTAAGAAGACCAACAGGGAGAACTTTAGATGCTCTGGTCCTTGCCCAATTCTCCCTCTAGTGAGGTCTCTACTTTGAGATGACTTCTCATTGTGTAAATGGTCATTAGCATCCTTGGTCATCTCTTTGTTGGCTTGGTTTGCATCATCTCTTCATCCTTTTGTGCTATAGTTCTTTTTGTCGCCGCCAATTCTCCCATAAGGAAAGCCTTTTAGGGAGATTGGGGTTTAGAAGATTCTGTAGAGCATGGATGCTTTGATGTTTCAAATCCATGATGAAGCTTGAAGCGTTGCTGCTTTTGGTTTGGGTTTAGATTAGAGTGTTTAGAATCTATGTAAAGATTAGTTCTTAACCCTTGCACAAAGCTTGGCCAATCTGTTTTAAAAAGCAAAGTGTTTTTCTAAGTAAAGAGAAAAACAACCAGTTGAATTATCAAAATATGTTGTTTATCACTTGGCTTGTTTAAAGGTTTTGAAACTATTTTTGACTTGGTTATGTAACTGTCTGACCAATTCAACCGGTTAAAATGACTTTTCAACCGGTTGATTGTAACATTTCCTAACAGTTTTTTGAAAACCTGTTAATCTGTTTTAGGTGTGATCAAAACTGCTTTGGCTCATTAATGTTGCCTTGAACGACTAGTTTTTTAATACTATAAAATAGCCTTCCTTTCAAAACAATAAACAACAAGTTTTACAAAAGATTTGCAAGATTGTTGTTTAGCTTTGCACTGGTACAAGATCTGACCATAGGACTTCCTGGTTTGTGTAATCTCGGGTGTTTTCTATTCCTTTCATGATTCTTGTAATTGTACTTTCATAAACTTGTAAGTGTGTGTGTAATCCTGCAAAGTCAGAGGGTGTTTTGACTTGAGGTGTATGGTGTTGCAAAGAGGGTGAGTGGGTCTTGTAGTTTTCAAAGTCACCTCTTTGTGGTTGTGTTTTGTAATCTGAGTGATTACTAGTGGAACTCAGAGGTTGTTCTGAGAATTGGATGTAGCTCAAGGTTTACTGAACCAATATAAAATTTGTTGTGTAAATCTCTCTATCTCTAACTCCTTATCATTGTTTGTTTTAATTCTGCTTTTGTTGCTGATATAAATAACTGGTTAAAACGTGATTTTAACCGATTAAAATTTTGTAAACAGTTTATGTATCATTGGTTGATTGCTTTCCTTAATTGCTTATCAGTGATTGTTTGATAAAGGTTCATTCTTAATCAATCTTTGCAAAAATCGTTTAGAAATAATTAACCCCTCCCCCCCCCTCCCCTCTTGTTTAAGCCATCAATTCTTACAGATTCTCCACTTGAAAGATGAGCCATTAAAAAAACAACAAAACAAAAATAACAAACAATTAGAGAAAAAAAAGTTAGGAATAAAAAAATTCAAGGTTGCGCCACTTGTATCAAGATCACTCCAAGCACTCAAAGAAAGAGGTCAAAGTCTTCAACACTTGATCTCAAAGGAAAATCACCACAAAACTTTTAAGGAAATGAAAAGAAAAGACAAACAAGAAAAGCTCAAACAAGAAAGGCTAAACCAATTTTGAAAAAAGAGAATATGACAAAACTTGAAAAGGAAGACAAACAAGAAAAGGCACACAAAAAGACTCTAAGATAATTACTAAACTTTTAACTAGGAAACTTTTTCATTAGAAATTGTTAAAGCAAAAGGATAAAAAATTCCACAAGGTTGAAAACAATTTGCCAATCAAGTTGAATCTATATTTTGGAAGATGATTTTCTTTGATAAGTGATAGCCAAAGATGCTTGTTAAACTTTTCTTTGCTGTTTTTTTTTATACTAAGTTGACTTATGGAAAGAAATGACCATAGTTTGCATCATGCATAATTTATAAGAACTTTCAATTTTCACAAAAAATTTTGGTTGGATTCAATATAATTGAACACTTGAAATCATTTGTTTGGAACTTTAAATCTACTTCTACTAAAAACAAGTTTCTAATTACTTTTCAAACTTCAAAATTAAAAGCAAGTAAGTAGAATCAAAACAAGGACTCCTAGAACACTAATGAACATAAGACTCAGAGTAAAAGGCAAGATCAACAAAAGACATAACAAGAAACATATTCAAAACAAAAAATGTTATGAATATTAAAAAGGTCGAAAGAAAAAATATGCAAGAATTAAATGGTTGGAAAATAATAGGCAAGAAAATAATGACAGGAATTTAAAGGTACTTGAATTTAAAGTCAAGAAAGTAAAGGTACATCAATATAAAGACAAGAATTAAAGGTGCTAGAATGTAAATAAATTGTAAAGTGCCGAATCAACTCAAGCAAATTAAGAATAAGAACCTAAGCTTTGATAACCACATGATGTGAGTTGATTTTAGGATTGTTCATTTTGGGGACACTTTACTTTGAGAATTGATATTTTTAAGCAATTATAAGTGAAAACCTAAGGAAAATCCCCACTGGATATTAACTTAACCAAGTCATTAAATAGATGTGAAGGTTCATTCACAAAGGCAAAAGGAAAAGACATTATAAGGTGATGATGATGACAAGAATATGGTGCAGAATTTAAGCATGGAAAGTAATGACAAAGACAATGGTTGAATAGAAATAAGGAAACCAAAAGAAGAACATATTTAAGAAATTGAAAGAGGAGTGACAATGGAATGGAAAAGATGAATGATTAGAAAGATTATAAGCAAGGAATTGAGATGATGAGCACGCCACTTGGAGGATGAAATTACTCCAAGATAAGTGTTGGAAGACGCCACTTGAGAGCTTTCAAATTCTCACAAGATAAGACTAAAAGACTAAGAGGTCAAGCCTCACTAGCATTTCATACAAAATGTGCAGAGTAACTTTTCTCTATTTCATTCAACTTGTAAAATACACTAGGTAGGCCTTCTATTTATAGGTGAAGGAGCCTGGAGAACAAGCTAAAGGGGTAGGATGGGAAAGAGGAAAAAATGGGCAGCTTTAGGATTTGACTAAGTCAATCTTGTTGATCAAGAGTGATCAAGTGCTTTGAAGAATTCAATTTGTGCTTTGAAGAATCCAAAGCCTTTGTGTTTGATGCAAGGTTGTGTTGCTGTTGTGTTTTGGGAGGGATCTGGATAGTTTTATTTGTAATCCACTCCTTTGTTGAATTTAAAGCTAATGTGTTTTAAATCCTTTTTGAAATAAAGTGTTTTTCCAACTAATGTGTTTACAAGGAGTGTTGTGTGCTCTTGAGGTGGTCAAGATCAATACTCTTGGTATGTGATTTGCCAAAGTGAGTGTGTTTCTTGAAGGGTTCAAGGTCACTGCTTTGGTGGATTGTGTGTTGTAATCTGGTTTGATTACTTAGTGGATTACCCAGTGGTTTTCTGGGGACTGGATGTAGCTCTTGGTTTAAGAGTGAACCAATATAAACTGTTGGTGTATCTTTCTCTTACCCTTAAACTCATTTACATTCTGTTTTTAACTTTACTGGTATAAACAACCGATTGTTTCGCATAAACAACCGATTGTTTTTCTGCTTCCTTGCTATTTTATTGCTCTTGTTCTTGGCTAACCTGATTTTTGTTCTGGATTCATACAAATAATTTTGTTAAACTTTAAAAAGATTTCAAAAACCTCTCTTAAACAATTCACCCCCTCTCTCGTTTAAGGCCATATATTCTAACAATTGGTATCAAGAGCTTGGTACTTGAAAAATATTCAAGTTTGATCCTAAAATCTTTTTTCAATGGCTGAAAAACTACCTTTTGGGGAGGGTGCCTCAATTAACAGGCCACCTCTATTCTGTGGTTTGAATTATCAATTTTGGAAAGTTAGAATGAAAATCTTTGTTGAATCTCTTGATAAAGGAATTTGGGATGCAATTGAAAATGACCCTTTTATTCCTAAATTTGAAAAGGATGGATCTTCTATTGAAAAACCTTGGTCCCACTGGACTGATGCTGAAAATAAAAAGGCCAAGTTTGATTGCATTGCCAAGAATATCATAACCTCTGCTTTGAATTCGGATGAATTTTTCAGGATCTCACAATGTGCATCAGCTAAGGAAATGTGGGATACTCTAGAAGTCACCCATGAAGGAACAAATGATTTGAAAAGAGCTAGGAAACATACTTTAATACAAGAGTATCAGATGTTTAGAATGCTCAAGGGAGAATCAATTGCTGAAGTACAAAAGAGATTCACTCACATCATCAACCATCTAATGAGCCTTGGAAAAACCTTTGATAAAGTGAAGCTAAACATCAAGATTCTCAAGTGTCTTGATAGATCTTGGCAACCTAAGGTAACGACAATCTCTGAATCAAAGGACTTAACATCCTTGACTACGGCTTCTGTGATTGGTAAGCTTAGAGAACATGAGTTGGAGATGAATAGACTCAATGTTCAAGAAAGTGAGGACAAACATGTAAGGAACATTGCCTTGAAAGCTGCCAAGCACAAGAAGAAGCAAGATTCAAGTGATGAAAGTGAGGAAGAAAATCTGAGCTTGCTATCCAAAAAGTTCAGCAAATTCTTGAAGAGAAATCGCAACAAAGAATCCAACAAAGAAAGGTATGGAAACAAGAAAACTAGTGATTTCAGTTCTAACAATTATACTTGCTTTGGTTGTGGTGAACAAGGGCATATAAAAGTTGATTGCCCAAATAAAGAAGGCAATGAAAAGAAGTCAAGCAATAATGAAAAGAGAGGGAAATCAAAAAGAGCATATATTGCTTGGGATGAAAATGAAGTTTCCTCATCAACCTCCTCATCAAGTGAAGATGAAAAAGCCAATCTTTGTTTAATGGCAGAAGGAGATGATGATTCAAGCAGCTCAAGCAGTGTAAGTTCTTGTGCCTCCTTAAGTGCTGAAAATTATAGTCAACTGCTTCAAGCTTTTAAAGAAACTCATGAAGAAGCTAACTGATTGGCTCTCTCAAACAACCAATTGAAAGGGTTGAATAACTCGCTTGAAAATAGAGTCAAGACATTTGCAGAAGAATTGGAAAATTCAAAAAATGATTTTGAAAATGTTGAAATGCATTGTGTTCCTGCCGGTTGACCTAGCGCAAGAACGTTGCCTAGTCACGATCTTGCTCACCAGCTTCACGCCACGTGCCCTTCTCGTCTGCACCACAAAAGCCCCTCTCAGAACCTGCAAAACACACGGTGGCGCCTCTGCGGCCGGTGGCGCTCCGACGCTCAAGTCAGTGACATGAACACCCAAAACTCAGAGAAAAATATACTATGTAGAACCGTACTAAAGTGCACACAACCCTAGCAATGAGCCGTAATGAAAACGTACCTGTACCGTCCCGTATCAGGGCGTTGACTAAGTCAAGGTCAAAGTCAACGACTGGAAAGTCAAAGTCAGCTCGAGGCGTCGCCCAGATGTAGAGACGCCAAGAGGAGGCGTCGCCTAGGCGAAGGCGTCGCCTAGGTGAAGGCGTCGCCCAGGTGAAGGCGTCGCCCAGGTGAGGGCGTCGCCAGATTAAACAGTGTAAAAGCAAGGCAATCACGGTGTGGTTCCCCGATACCCATGGGTAGGAAAGACCATGGAGGGAGCGACGTCGTGGGAAAGCCTCAGGTCCCGATATCTCGGGAAAGTGATAAAGAGAAGAAAAAGGTGGCTCCAAGGCCATAGTGATAGTACCAGTAAAGGGCAGCCTGACTCGCGAAGTACCCCTGCCGCCCCAGAGACGCCTTTGGGACAGATACGACCCAAGAGGAAGGTCACGCCCAGGATAACCGGGTGCAGGGTGTGAGAGGAAGGCAGATACGCTCTCAGAGTAAGTGGCTAGATACTTGGGGGCATGAGTTGGCACCCAAAAAGCCACCCCTAGCGCAGTAGCACTCCCAAGCAGGAGGACCCACACGCAGAAACGTCCCCAGATGGGCAGAAACGCCCCCAGATGGGGTCAAGGCGTCGTGAGGCCCTCCACGTGTATGACAGCAATGCCGGAATAGAAACACCCTCAAGTCAGGTGCCAGGTAATTAAAGATATTCAATACAGTTTCCCTTTTTAGCATTCAGGTACTATTATGGCTCCCAAGCGTTTCAACGTCTTAAATGCGTTACGTTTCGTAATTAAGCGCTTTAATGAGTGCGTTACGTTTGAGTGTAAAAGCGCTTTAAGGCGCTTTAAATGCTGGGGCAGTTTAAATAGCGCTGGGAATGTCGGAAAAAGGGTTGGAACCTTGGGCAAATTGACGAGAAACTCTTTGGTTGCTTGCCCGTGCTTTAAGGTTACGTACAAGTGACCGGAGAAGATTTTTGCCTAAAGGAGACAGCACACACACATATACACAGTTTCTTTTACCACCCCCAGAGTGCCATACGCGGTGCTCAGATACGTGGGTGGACAGTTTTTTGGTGTTTCTTGCTGGCTGACTTGAGCGTCGGAGTGCAAACGGCCGCTAGGGCGCCTCTTTGTCCTCTTTTTTGCAGGAATTCGCAGGCAATCAGTGGGAAGGAGTCCTTAGCTGACGGTTGAAGCCACGCACGAAGACGTCCCGGTCAACCGGACGGAACATTTGGCGCCCACCGTGGGGCCGATTTAAAACATCAGCCCCATCGCAAGTTCGAGGAACATTTACCAAGCTACAGTAACGTTGAAGGAGGTTGGAGTGACAATGGCCCCCACCAGACGAAGAGTAGCGCGCGCAGCCCCAGCAGACCTATCCATGCAGCAGGTCCTGGAAATAATGAGGGGGCTGCAGCAGGACATGGCGGATTCAAAGATGGAGCAGGAGCGCATGCAGGCAGATCTTGACGCCTCGCATGAGCGCAACGAAGAGCTCCACCGTGTGAATGAGGAGTTGCGCCAGGGCCTGAGAAACGATCGGAGGCGGCCTGGGCAGGACGAGACGGAGAACCATTCCCCGCCAAGGGAGTTTTCCACCCCGTTCTCGCAGGAGATCCTAGACGCAGCGATCCCGAACACGTTCGCGGGACCCAAGGTAATCTTCACTGGGATGGAGGACCCAGAGACGCACCTCGCGGCATTTCACACGCAGATGGTCCTGATAGGCGGTTCTGATGCTGCCAAGTGCAAGCTCTTCATGAGCACCCTGACCGGGATGGCTATGGACTGGTTCATTAGCCTCCCAGAAGGTCATATCACATCTTTCCGCCAGTTGTCGCGATTGTTCCGAGAACATTACTTAGCCAACAAGGCCCCGCCGCCGGTCTCCTACGACCTGTTTGACGTAAAGCAATATCAGGGAGAGACCCTGAAGGAGTATATCAATCGCTTCGGGGCCCAGGTCGTGAAGGTTGGCACAACAGAGGAGCCTATGATCGTGTACGCATTTGTGAAAGGCGTATGCCCCGGCCCCTTCGGAGAATCCATTATCCGCAATCGCCCTAGGACTTTCGCTGAATTACGGCACAGGGCAGTAGAGCATATTGCTTCGGAAGGGGAGGTATGTGTGAAGCGCACCAGTGTCGTGCCCTCACGCCCGAGGGGACCGGCGCGAGCTCAACCCGTCAGAGTCAATGAGACCACGACGGGGAGAAAGAAGCCAGAGGCGAGACGCCCCTACGAGGCCAGAAAGCCCCAACCCCGGGGCCCAACAGGAGGCGAACGCCCCGCCAGAGAAAGAGCAAGACCGGCGAGGTACAACTTCGTGGTTGAGTTGAAGGATTTGATCGCCGTGCCCAACATAGCCGAGAGGCTGAGGCGACCGGCGAAGACCGACAAGGTGTTAGGGCCCCGTAAAGACTCTTGGTGCGAATTCCACGAGGCTTTCGGGCACCAAATTGATAATTGCCTGTCGTTGGGCTACCAGCTAGATGAGCTGGTGAGGACTGGGTTTTTGAAAGATTATGTCGCGGAGTCCACTACGACCACCACCCTGCCGCCGCCGGCGGATGAGCCAGTACACGAGATGCCGGTGCTTGGCGAGGTCCACACCATTGCTGGGGGTTTTTCCGGCGGAAGACCCACCGCCTCCCAGCGGAAGAAATACGCGAGGGGGGTGAATTCAATTGAAGAGAGGCTCTCGGGGGAGTCCTGGGAGTCAGATATTGTGTTCAAAAGAAGAGACCTCCGAGATGTGGTGCCCCATGACAACGATCCCGTTGTCATCTCGGTCGTCACGGCTGGAAGGAAGGTCCACAGAGTGCTTGTTGATCAAGGAAGCTCGGCAGACGTCATGTTTCTGTCAACCTTTAATAAATTACGGTTGTCCCCCGATCTGCTGAGTCCCTATACGGGATGTTTGTATGGGTTCGGGGATAACCAGATAGAGGTCCGGGGGTACCTGGAGTTGAGGACTACGTTCACAGACGGAGAGGCCTCCCGAACAGAGAGCATTCGGTACCTCGTCGTGAACGCTAATTCTGCCTACAATATTTTGCTGGGCAGACCGGCGTTAAACCGTCTGAGTGCAATATCCTCTACTCGTCACATGAAGATGAAGCTACCGGACCTCAGTGGCCGGGTGATAGTCATCAGATCAGACCAAGAGGAGGCGAGGAAATGCTACGAAAACAGCCTGAAGACGAAGAGAAGCGTTTTCATGGTGTACGAACGTCCGCCGAGCGCGGACGCAACAATGATCGAGGCGACGCCCGCTAGGCAGACGCTCGAAGAGGCCATAGCAGAAAGGGCGATGCCCGAAGCAGATGTGCCAATGGAGGAAGCACACGTGGAAGAGGTGGCGCCCGCCGATGATGATAATAGGGAGCAACCTGCGGCCAACATCCTAGAAAGGGAGATTGGCGGCAAAGCTTTCAAGTTAGGAAGCTCGCTAAGTCCAGAAGAACGGGAAGGGGTGGCGGAAGTGATTTCGCGCCACCTGGATGCCTTCGCATGGTCCGCCTCGGACATGCCGGGCATCGACCCCGATTTCCTGTGCCACCACCTCAGCATGGACGCCACGGTCCGCCCCGTGCGTCAGAGAAGGAGGAAGTTCAATGAGGAGCGACAACAGGTGGTGAAAGACGAAACGCAGAAGCTGCTGAGTGCTGGCCACATTAGGGAGATTCAGTACCCTGAGTGGCTCGCCAACGTCGTTTTGGTGAAGAAGGCAAACGGAAAATGGAGAATGTGCGTTGACTTCACGGACTTGAATAAGGCGTGCCCAAAGGATTCCTATCCGCTGCCCAGCATCGACGCCCTAGTGGACAGCGCGTCTGGCAGCAAAGTGTTAAGCTTCCTGGACGCCTTCTCAGGGTATAACCAAATCAAGATGCACCCCAGGGACGAGAGCAAGACTGCGTTCATGACTGAAACATGCAGTTATTGCTATAAGGTGATGCCCTTCGGGCTCAAAAATGCGGGCGCCACGTACTAGAGGTTAATGGACAAGGTCCTGGCGCCAATGCTCGGGAGGAACGTATACGCCTACGTAGACGACATGGTGGTGGTGTCGCAGAACAGGGTGCAGCACATGGCAGACTTGGAGGAATTGTTTAACACAATATCCAAATACCGCCTCAAGTTGAACCCCGAGAAGTGTGTTTTTGGGGTAGAGGCCGGTAAATTCTTAGGTTTTCTGCTCACCGAGAGGGGGATAGAGGCGAACCCCGACAAATGTGCGGCTATTATCGCCATGCGGAGTCCGACATCGGTAAAGGAGGTTCAACAGTTGACAGGGCGGATGGCGGCGCTCTCGAGGTTTGTTTCCGCCGGAGGAGAAAAGGGGCACCCGTACTTCCAGTGCCTCAAGAGAAACAGTTGCTTTGCATGGACTAAGGAATGCGAAGCGGCTTTCGTCATTACTTTCACAGTTTCACGGTGGTGGTAATGACCAACCTCCCCATACAGAAGGTGCTGCAGAAGCCCGATGTGGCAGGAAGAATGGTACGCTGGGCTGTGGAACTGTCAGAATTCGACATACAGTACGAGCCTAGAGGATCCATTAAAGGGCAGGTGTACGTGGATTTTGTAGCAGAACTTTCGCCCGGAGGTGAGCAAGAAGTGGAAGCGGGTTCACAGTGGCTGCTCTCGGTTGATGGTTCCTCAAACCAGCAAGGGAGTGGTGCGGGAATAGTGCTGGAAGGACCCGACGGCATACTGATCGAGCAGGCCTTGCGTTTTGCCTTCAAGGCAAGTAACAACCAAGCAGAATACGAAGCCCTGATTGCAGGAATGCTCTTGGCCAAGGAGATGGGCGCACAGAACCTCCTAGTGAAGAGCGACTCCCAGTTGATTACGGGGCAGGTGTCGGGTGAGTTCCAGGCGAAGGACCCCCAGATGGCGGCGTATCTAAAATACGTCCAGTTGTTGAAAGGGGCGTTCAACGCTCTTGAGTTAATACACGTCCCGAGGGAGCAGAATGCCAGAGCCGACCTACTCGCAAAGCTGGCCAGCTCAGGCAAGGGGGGTAGACAGAGGACAGTGATCCAGGAGACCCTCAAAGCTCCGCGTCGATTCGTGGAGGACAACAGGGTGGACGTCCTCCAGATTTATGCATCAGGGGGAAGGCCGAGGAGTCATTCCTCATTAACCCAAGATACGCAGAGGGCGCCCCACATCAATATATACGCGGGTGCGTCTGAGGAGGAGCAGTTGCAGGTTTGTGTCCTGTCCACGGGAGACACCTGGATGACACCCTATAAACGATACCTGGCGGATGGGGCCCTTCCAGTGGACCCTGAAGAGGGTAAGAAAATCAAAAGGAACGCCGTAAGATATACTTTGGTGGATGGGGTGTTGTTCAGGCACGACTTCACTCACCCTATCCTAACATGCATCAGTGGCGATGAGTGCACTAGGATAATGGCGGAGCTACACGAAGGCATCTGCGGAAGCCATGTAGGAGGAAGATCCTTAGCCTCCAAGGTAATACGCGCAGGTTTCTTCTGGCCAACAGTGAAAGAGGATTGCGCACGGCACGCCCAGCGGTGTAGGCAATGCCAAAAGCACGCCGACTGGCACAAGGCGCCGCCTGAAGAGTTGCGGTCCATATACAGCCCGTGGCCTTTCCACACATGGGGTATTGACATCCTGGGCCCTTTCCCACTGGCAATCAGGCAGATGAAGTATCTGATCGTCGCCATCGAATACTTCACTAAGTGGATAGAGGCGGTGCCCGTGGCACAGATCATGGCGCATAAGGTACAGCATTTTGTGTGGAGAAACATCGTGTGTCGCTTTGGCGTACCTAGGCGCCTGATATCTGACAATGGGACCCAGTTCGCCAGTCAGCAGTTAAGAAATCTGTGCGCTGAAGTGGGAATCAAGCAAGTGTTCGCGTCGGTTGAACACCCCCAGACCAATGGACAAGTAGAGTCAGCAAACAGAGTTCTGCTGAGGGGGTTAAAAAGAAGGTTAGAGAAGGCCAAAGGGGCGTGGGCGGAAGAGGTGCCAAGGATTGTATGGGCATACCACACCACGCCCCAATCCTCTACTATGGAGACGCCTTTCAGTTTGGTGTACGGGTCGGACGCGATGATTCCAGTAGAAATACACGAAAGCTCACCGCGTTTTCAAAACTTTGTGGTGGAGGAATCTAATGAGGAGAGGCGGGTAAACCTGGATCTGCTAGAAGAGGCCAGGGAAGAAGCTAGAATAAAAGCTGAAGCGATGAAGAGAAGAGTGGAGCGGCAATATAGCTCTAAAGTAAAGCCACGACAGTTTCAGGTGGGCGACCTGGTGATGAGGAAAGCTCACCCTTACGAGCTGGAGAATAAGCTGTCTCCCAAGTGGACCGGGCCCTTCAGAGTTACTGAGGCTAAGGGCAACGGTTCGTACAACCTGGAGACTTTAGATGGAGGCCCTATCCCGCGCAGTTGGAATGCAGCCAACTTAAAATTTTATTTCAGTTGACCTATGTAAGCCACATGTAACAATTTAGTTGAAGGGGACGCTCTTTTTCCCTTTCGGGGGTTTTTTAACGAGGTCACCCTAATAAATGGAAAAACCAGTTGAGAAAAAGAAGTGCTTTGGTTTTCAGCCATTATTTTTCCTTGTTAGAAGTAATGTGATGCGCCGCCTAGGCCATGGTGTCGCCAAGGAAGAAGGCGTCGCCTAAGGTCTTGGCGTCGCCCAGAAAGAAGACGCCGCCCAAGGGAAGGCATGCATCATTGGCGGAACGAGACGAAAGGAAGTTGCGCGGTATATGAGGCATATGCAAAGTAAAGTGGCGTTGTAAAGAATTATGATATTGGAAAATTGTTGTTACAAGCAATGTTCAGTACAAAATGCAAAAACACAAACAGGCCGCTTCTCAGCGCTCATCAGAGTCATCACTGGAGGAAGGCGAAGCCTCTTTCCCAGCCCGCAGCGCTCGAGTAAGTCGTGTCCTCTTTTCTCGGCTTATTTTCGAACCTGCACAAAGGGAACAGATGTGTTAGAGACACAGTGAAGAAAGACAGGCACAGTTAGAAAGTAACGAAGGTCGAAGTTGCCTAAGGCAGTGGTTCTTACTTATGTACTTCTCAAGAGTCCTAGCGTTGAACTCCAAGCTGATCACCGTAGCGGAGTCAAAACCTCCCGCCTCAGCAAGAATCCGGCAAGCTATTTGATCACTTGGAGCCAGATTCTTGAGGGGTTTGGCTTTGAGGGCCTTTTCCTCTCTCACCCAGTACAGCGGAAACCCATCGAGGGCGTCGGGAACAAGATCAGTACAGCAGATCTTGAAGAACCGGCCTTTCCACCCTGTGAACGAGCTTTGGAAGGGTGTGAAGAGAACTCTTCCGGGAACATTGCTGAGAGTTACCCAGAGGTTGTGTCTCTGTCTCTTCACCTCAAAAAAGTGAAGAAAGAGGTCAACCGAGGGTGCACAACCTAGAAACCCAAAGAGGACATCGAAGGCTTTGACAAAGGCCCAGCTGTTGGGATATAACTGGGCTGGAGCCACGTTGATCTCCGTCAGCAGTTCCTTCTCGAACCGGGAGAAGGGTAAGCGCACCCCGATGGTCTTGAACACCACCTGGTAAAAGTAAAAGAAAGGGACCCCGTCGTTCGCTCGTCCGTCTCCACACACTGGCTCCCCCAGAGTGCAAGGGAGCACAGCGATGTCGTCATCGTGCCTCCTCGCGAAGGCCCGATGGTCGTAAGAACACAACTCCCCTTTGTGTTCCCGTACGACCCTGGTGGAGAGCAAGCATGAACACTCATCAAGAAGTTCGCCCGAGGCCCAAGGGTACAAGTCTTGGGGACGGACCCTGGAGGAAGCATCGTGAGAAGACATTCTTTAACAAGATCAAGATGGCTGGAAATGCAAGAGTTGAGCGAGGGGAGCAGTTAGAACAGCCCTTCGACAAAGAAGAAAGGGTGCAAGAAGAAAGAACGTAAGTAGGTTATGAAGAGTGAGAAAATGGTGAAGATAGTTTCAGAGCTTGAAGAGTTAAATAAAGCGGTTAGAGCGCCAAACGACGTGAATGGATGCACCGCACGATCGATACACGTGGCAGAAGATGAAAGGATGACTCTGGCACCACTGGTTTAAATCAGAAAATGTCCCGTCAACAGAATGTCCAAGGGTACGATCCGCCGTCGAAAATGAGTCAGAGGCATAGCAGGAGTCAGGTCTTGATGAACTGACCAAATGTCCCACAAACCATACAAGTGGCGCCACGTGGATCAGGTCGAATGACAGAAGGTCCCATCAGCTATACGAGGAGCGCCACGTGGATGGCACAGACAAAGCCTTGGGCTCTTCGCTGTTATCAAGTGTTGACCAAGGCAAGAGTTAAGGTCGATGACGAAGTAAAGGTGACGCCCGAGGCGTTGCCAGGAAAGACGTAAAGGGCGACGACAGACGAGAAGTCGCGGGCGTCGCCAACCCAAATACCGACTGGCGTTACCTCCCCGATACCCCCAGGTAGGAAAGACTGAGGAGGGAGAAGAAATCAGAGAAAAGCAAAGTTAGTTGCAGGCGTCGCCTCCCCGATACCCACAGGTAGGAAAGACCGTGGAGGGAGACGAGACCGTCAAACGCCAGCGAGTCACCGGCAGGGTGTTCCCCGATACCTATGGGCAGGAAAGACCATGGAGGGAACAAAAACCCCACAGCACTCAGCGTTTCAGACACCCAGGGACGATACGGTGCTGCGTTAGCAGGCCTCTCCTTAGGCGTGGGCGCCGAGTGTTAAAAGATCAAAGAAAGAGCTTTTCGGTATCAGAGACGTCCCGTGGACGATACGGCGCCACTTAGTGAGCCTCTCCATGGGCGTAAGGGTTGGCGAGCGACCTTACCCCATCATACCAAACCGCCCAACGAAGTGTGAGAAACGGGCAGAATACAGATAAAATAATTGAAGCGTGTGAAGGGAAAAGATGAGAACGAGATCGCATAGGCGGAATCGTATGTGAAAAAGAAATAAGGACAACCATGCGAATGTCCCGAATCAGTAACAAGAGTGTGGATAGTTCAAAGAATTACAAGTTTTGGCAGATGAAATTAAAAAGCGAAGGTAAAGAATGAAGAGTTAAGCTTGAAGAGGAAGGTGGCGGATGAGGGGCAGCAGTTCAGTCGTTCAAATCCATGGGCACGACCTTCCCGTCGACTACGTGGTGTGTGGGGTCGCAGTTTGAAAGGTTGACGCCAGGATTCTCGCAGGACGCCTGGGACAGGGCCTCTTGGAACCCCTCCTCGAAGGTGCCCGCCATCTCCTGGATAAGGGACTTTTCTCCTTCTCCAGCTCCTCAATGGCGGCGTCTCCAGAGGCCACCTGCTTCTCCAGAGCCTCTTTCTCCACACGAAGCCGGCTAACCTCGACCTGCAGTTTGTCGTAGTCAACTCGGAGAAGGTCCATAGCTTTGGCCTGCGTGGCCATTTCCTCCTCCATCCGTTCCACCTTGGCAGTTTGTTCACAGCAACGGTCCTTCAGGTCCTTTTGAGTTTCCGCGTCTGCTTTGACCAATTCCTGAAGACCCGCTACCTGTACTTGGAGAGCAACTTCACGAGCGTAGAAGTCAGCCTGGAGCTCCAAGGCCTCTGCCAGTTTCCTCTCAGCTTCTGCCCTGGACTCTTGTGCTTGTTTCAGAGAGGAACAATAAGCCTCGTTCTGGCGTCCCAGGGCCTTCATCTCCTCCTCCAGGGTGGTTGCTTTCGTTTCCAAGGCCTGGAGAGTTTGAGTTTGCAAGACAGCGTTTCTGGCCTGGGAGCGCCATTCAAGAGCCACCGCCAAGAAGGCCCCCAAATAGAAAGGCATACCTTCCCTCCTGTCAGTACCTTCTGGCATAGTCCCGCCACTGAAACCCCTCATCAGGTGCATGATTGGAGGGGGAATGGCAATGAAGTCAGGGGCGGCAGCGTCGGGAGCCGGGGAAGCGGCGGTTTCTGGCGGCGGCAGAGGAGGGGAAGATTCGGCACCTTCGCCCCTTTCCCCTTGAAGAATCATAGGAGGGAGTGAGGTTGCGCTTGGAGGGTTGTCCATGAAGGGGTTCCCTCCCGGCGGCGGCGTCTCTACCAGAAGAGGAACCCGCGCGGATTTTCTCCTCCTGAAGGGTGCCACGCCCTCTGATTCCTCATCATCTGACAGAATCTCCAAAACCCTTTTTCCTTTGTCGAGAGGGGTTGGAGCTGGTGATGAGGCCGCAGCTAGGGGAACGGCGGCGATAGGCGGAGGAGAACTGGGAGTCGGGACATTTGCAGACGATAACTCGCTTGAAAATAGAGTCAAGACATTTGCAGAAGAATTGGAAAATTCAAAAAATGATTTTGAAAATGTTGAAATGCATTGTGTTCCTGCCGGTTGACCTAGCGCAAGAACGTTGCCTAGTCACGATCTTGCTCACCAGCTTCACGCCACGTGCCCTTCTCGTCTGCACCACAAAAGCCCCTCTCAGAACCTGCAAAACACACGGTGGCGCCTCTGCGGCCGGTGGCGCTCCGACGCTCAAGTCAGTGACATGAACACCCAAAACTCAGAGAAAAATATACTATGTAGAACCGTACTAAAGTGCACACAACCCTAGCAATGAGCCGTAATGAAAACGTACCTGTACCGTCCCGTATCAGGGCGTTGACTAAGTCAAGGTCAAAGTCAACGACTGGAAAGTCAAAGTCAGCTCGAGGCGTCGCCCAGATGTAGAGACGCCAAGAGGAGGCGTCGCCTAGGCGAAGGCGTCGCCTAGGTGAAGGCGTCGCCCAGGTGAAGGCGTCGCCCAGGTGAGGGCGTCGCCAGATTAAACAGTGTAAAAGCAAGGCAATCACGGTGTGGTTCCCCGATACCCATGGGTAGGAAAGACCATGGAGGGAGCGACGTCGTGGGAAAGCCTCAGGTCCCGATATCTCGGGAAAGTGATAAAGAGAAGAAAAAGGTGGCTCCAAGGCCATAGTGATAGTACCAGTAAAGGGCAGCCTGACTCGCGAAGTACCCCTGCCGCCCCAGAGACGCCTTTGGGACAGATACGACCCAAGAGGAAGGTCACGCCCAGGATAACCGGGTGCAGGGTGTGAGAGGAAGGCAGATACGCTCTCAGAGTAAGTGGCTAGATACTTGGGGGCATGAGTTGGCACCCAAAAAGCCACCCCTAGCGCAGTAGCACTCCCAAGCAGGAGGACCCACACGCAGAAACGTCCCCAGATGGGCAGAAACGCCCCCAGATGGGGTCAAGGCGTCGTGAGGCCCTCCACGTGTATGACAGCAATGCCGGAATAGAAACACCCTCAAGTCAGGTGCCAGGTAATTAAAGATATTCAATACAGTTTCCCTTTTTAGCATTCAGGTACTATTATGGCTCCCAAGCGTTTCAACGTCTTAAATGCGTTACGTTTCGTAATTAAGCGCTTTAATGAGTGCGTTACGTTTGAGTGTAAAAGCGCTTTAAGGCGCTTTAAATGCTGGGGCAGTTTAAATAGCGCTGGGAATGTCGGAAAAAGGGTTGGAACCTTGGGCAAATTGACGAGAAACTCTTTGGTTGCTTGCCCGTGCTTTAAGGTTACGTACAAGTGACCGGAGAAGATTTTTTCCTAAAGGAGACAGCACACACACATATACACAGTTTCTTTTACCACCCCCAGAGTGCCATACGCGGTGCTCAGATACGTGGGTGGACAGTTTTTTGGTGTTTCTTGCTGGCTGACTTGAGCGTCGGAGTGCAAACGGCCGCTAGGGCGCCTCTTTGTCCTCTTTTTTGCAGGAATTCGCAGGCAATCAGTGGGAAGGAGTCCTTAGCTGACGGTTGAAGCCACGCACGAAGACGTCCCGGTCAACCGGACGGAACAGTACCTCTGCAAATTCTGTTAAGTTTACCTTTATAGTTAGGTTTCTTCTCTCTCCAGGCTGTTATGCTTTTGGACGCGTGGCACGCATCCAGCCCTGCATGTGTCGCCATTTGGGCTGGGATAACAGGTAGTGCCCAGCCCTACACGTGTCATCATCTGAGCTAGGGTAACTCGAGCGTCATTCTCGAACCGCATCCAACCCTACACGTGTCGTCATCTGGGTTGGAGGCAACTTGAGCGTTATTTCTGCGTAGTATCCAGTCGCGCGGCTAAGTCCTCTGCTCAAGGAGTAAGCTAGCACGCAATATGCTATGGAACACTACCTGACAAGGCGAGTATCGGGTGTAGCAAAATGCACCATTTCTACGACATCGCTTGTCGTTAGTGGCACCTTCCTTATTGCTACGCCATGCATGTTCTGGCTGAGGGAACCTTGCCACCGGCGAATGTCCACTCTGGGAATCCTGTCGCTAATGGGCAAGTTGTTCCCTTCCACCTACTCGACCTCCATGCCCCATGCTGGCGCAATCCTCACTTATTGGACTTACACGTTTGGACTTTTTCTTCTTTGTTTCCAGCAGCCTTCACCAAGTCTGCTGGGAAATCCGGCGACGTGCTTCTTGCGGCGATGTCAGACCACCCGATCGCCCATCGTCTAACACGCCAATGTTATACAATCTCGGCGACAACCGATCATGTACGTTGTAGCACGTCGCTTCCACGAGCGGCGACTACACTAGCTTCTCAACCACTCGCCCTTCTCTAGCCACGTGCTCTGCTAAACACGCCTCACGTAGTCACGTGCTAGACACGTCATCACACCCGATGACCTGGTCGGTACACAAGCCCCCAGTCTCGAGCTACGACTTGTTCAGCGAGAAGACTAAAGAGGTTTAAATCCGGCGGCCTACGTGGCTTTGCGCGTTGGCGCTCGTACTGTTCACTGACTTGACACTTCACCAACTCCTTCGATCATTTGACATGTGGACTTATCAACGACCATTATTCATTGCCGTTTGCGCTTCTCGCAACGTTCGAAACTCTTCGAAACTCTTAAACACTTCGCGCCATTTCATTGTTTCATTATCTTGTACCTCTCTTCAAACTCTCAAATCGCTCCAGCGAACGCTTCGATTTCCCCAGCCACCATCTTTCTGAATACTCTTCTGATCATCTAAAGGTAACTTTTTTATCACTTCTACTGATATTTGCTGCATTTTAATCGGTTTGCATCATCCATTAACTGTCTGGAGCATACGTTGTGGGATGTTTTCTCTACTTTGTTTTCTCTTTTCTGCGTTTAGGGTTTCTGAACCTTTTCTCTGCGAGCCCCCCTCGTTCTTCCATCTCCTTCTCTTCTGTCGAGTCTCTCATATCTTCCCTTTTCGTCTTCTTGCAGCTTCCTCGATGGCTCGTTCAAAAATCACACCAAACCCTCCTCCATCTCCTCGCAACCCTCCGACGAAAACCCGTAGGGCAAACCCTTCCTCTACCCGCGAACCCCCAAGGGATCCTAACGTCCCTTCCAACCGTGACGCAAGACCCGCGTCCTCTCAACCTAGCCAGCCACAACCAAACCTACCACAACCCAGCGCGATGGTGGGGCCTCTTCCAGACTACAAGCGACTATATCCGTGGGCCTCCGCAACCCTGCTGGGTGAGACTTCATCCATCAACTCTGATCGCGATATCTTTCGTCTCAAGAAAGGTGATCAGGATCACCTCTCTTTCAGCAAAGAGCACGATGACAAAGTATCTGTGCGCCCTTGTCCTCCCGGTGAGCCCATCTGCACCGATAATCAGGGGAGCGACGACGCCCCTTTCTGCTTCGTCTACACCACTATGTTCAAGAAGGTCAAGCTTCGATTTCCCTTCACACACTTTGAGAGGGAGCTCTTGACCGAGCTCGACATAGCCCCCGCCCAGCTTCATCCCAACAGCTGGGCGTTCGTCCGGGCTTACCAGATCATCTGCTCGCACTTGGGACATCCGGCCTCGGTGGATGTGTTCCTCTACCTGTTCGAGGCCAAAAACCCGGGCGATCGTCTATGGGTTAGCCTCAATGGGGTCGCTGGGAGGTCCATTCTCTCCATCTTCCAGCAATCCTATAAGGACTGGAAGGGGAAATTCATGCGTGTTTGCTGCAGCGACCAAGACCCTTCCCTCCTCGACGGGTTCCCCTTGTATTGGGTGAACAAGGGAAAAAAGGAGTCAAGCTTTAGGAAGGCCAGGGGGCCAGAAAGAATGGGGGAGCTCCACAAGGACTTGTGCGGTTTCTAGAAAAGAGTCGCCTCCTCCGGCGTGATTCTGCCTACTTCCTCCATCATCGCCTATGAGTTTCTCGAAGGCCAGCTGGATGTTCACATAGGTTTGTTCTTAAGTCCTTGAATTCCCTTAGCTTACACTTGCATCGCCCTGTCTTTACTTTGATGTTGTTGTTCTGATTTGTTTGTGGTTTTAGCTTTCCCCATGCATTATCTTACATTGCTTATCTTTCTGTGCATTGTTGGTAACTGTAGGCCACTAATGCAGATATGATGTTGGGGAAGGATAGGATGGCTGAGCTACGCGCCATAGCCAAGTCCTACAAGCTTGCGGCGGGCTCCCAAACTGTCCCAAACTCTGTCGCGGAGATCGTCACTGCCCAAGACCAATCTCGGCCAGTCGGCCCACCCGCAGCCGCTGCTTTTCCAGCCCCCCAACGCAAGAAACTACCACTCAAGAAGGCTAAGAGGAAAGCCCCCAGGGTAGTGTCAGACGAAGAGGCGGACGAAAGCACCGAGGACGGGCTAGTCTGCAAGAGGAAGAGGGGGGCTGTGATCGAGCCCCCAGCAATTGAGAGCGCCGCCCAAAACTATATCGAGAATCCCCCCAGCGCCTCCACGCCTTTCGAGTCTGCTGGGGATGTTCTCGCTTCAAACGCCTCAGTTGCTGAAGCTGTTCCTGAGCAATTTGCTGATACGCAAGCCTCTTCCCAAGTCGCCGAAGAACTTCCTGCCTCACCACCACGCCTCGAGGGTCCCCCCGCCATCCAACCTTGTGAGGGTGGTGGTGAGCACCAACCTCCGCCTCCTCCACCAACCTCAAGCCTTCCAACTCCTCTCCAGGAAGCCTTGAAGTCCTTCACCGTGCGCCTGAGTGCCATGGTTGACGATTGTCTTCCCCAATCGTCGGCGAAGGGCTAAGGGACTCCTTGGAGAAGTTCGAACTTGATAATCGAGTCCATCGGGAGGTGGCGAGCACCGCGAAAGCCGAAGCCGAGAAGATCAAGTGCGACATGCTGATGCAAGGCCTCGAGTTTTCGCGGGTCGAAAATGATCTCAAGGACGAGCTTCAAAGCATGCGCAAGGACAATAAAGAACTGCGCAAGAAACTTCACGACAAACTCCAGGACGCCGTCGAGCTGGAGAACAGGATCGTCCCTTTGAGGGAGAAAATTGCCACGCTGGAGGAGGCAAAGAAAACCGACGCCCAAAGGATGGCCAACCTGGAGAAGAGGTCAATCGAGAGGGAGACTCTTCTGGGTAAGGTCGAACAAGATCGGGATAACGCAACCAAAGAGCTGAGCAAAATGGCCATCGGGCTTGCTCGAGTTCGCGAGGAGAACAGCGGATTCAAGAAGAAAGTCGACGAACTGGAACTTGAAGTCACCCGGGTTCGCGAAGAGAACAACGGGTTCAAGGCAAAGATCGACGACCTTCAGCTTGAGGTTGCCCAAGTTCTTACTTCGGGCTTTGGAGCAGCTTTGGAGCAATTTGCCTGTAAATTTCCCGATCTTGACCTTTCGGAGCTTTCAGTGTACAATGAGGTGGTGGACGGCAAGATCGTACCCCCAGCTGACTTATCGCCTTGAAACTCCTTGTGTTTTACCCTGGTCTATATGTAATAATTTTCACTCTGTTCAAACTGTTCGATATCCATGTGCACATATATTTATATATATATATATATAGTCTTCTAATTTATCTGTCGTGCAATCAACTGGTTTAACTGGGTGGTTTTTTCTCAACTCAATGTACTTTGTACCAACCAGTACTTAACTCTCTACGAACCACCTTAGCTTAAACAAACGGTTAATTTGAAACAACAACGTTTAATACGAAATCACTTACTCGGCAATAAGGGCTTAGGTCAATCTTAGTATCTGAAACCTCTCTCGCCCGATTTGCCAAGGGCCAAAGGCATTTCTATATCGTCGCCCAGAACTTCGCTGATGCGGCCCTCACCATAAGATTCTCTTTCTATTTCAATCCCAAACCATGGGCTTCTGGCGACGTCATCTTCCTTTTAGCTGAAAACGTCCCCTGTGGGACCACCTTCTGATTTCATCTTTTCTCATCTGGGAGGAGAGCTGTCTTTCGGATCTCTCTCTACCTTCCCCGAGTCTTTACTCTGAGATAACTTACATCATTATTCCCTCATCTGGGGGTAGAGCCGCCTTTCGGATCCTTCTCTACCTCCCTGAGTTTCAGAACAATGATTTGGGTGGTGGGGTGCCCTCCGCGAACCTCCCCAACCACCCTTTAACTTCTAATTTAACTGGTCTTACTAGGTCAATATTGGTGTCTCACTCAAGGGGAAAAGAGTTCTTCTCCAACCCTCATTTCCCATACTTAAGATTGTTAACACCCCTGACCTTTCAGTTTCATCTTGCCTGAACTCACTCGAGGGTGAGAAGGACTTTTCCTAATGCCTCAACTTGCCCAGGGGTTACATCTCCTCCTCCCCCGGATGCACTGAGGGCTTTCAACTTGCCTCAATTCGCTCACGCAAAGAGGTCTTATGACCTGTTCTTGCCTACGCTCGCTCAGGGCGAGGAGGACTTTAATCTTTTCTCGCCTACACTCGCTCAAAGCGGGGAGGTATTTTAAATCTCTTTCTCGCCTACACTCGCTCGAGGCGAGGAGGTCTTTTAAATCTCTTTCTCTCGCCTGGTGGCGGTCCGAAAAATTTTAATACTTGTGCCTCCGATCGCCGGGTGGCGGTGAGGACTTAAAAAACTTTGTTCCTGTGCCTCCGATCGCCATATGGCGATGAGGACTTAAAACTTAAACTTGCACCTCCAATCGCCGGGTGGCGATGAGGGTTTAAGACTTAAACTTGCACCTCCAATCGTCGGGTGGCGATAAGGGTTTAAAACTTCATGTTTCAAAAATTTTGTAATGGATGCATGCGATTTGGATTTACCATTTTTAAAACTACACAAGGGCAATCGACTCTTTCCCCACAAACTTGAAAAACAAACAGCATGCAAACTTAATAACTGGGAAACTTCGATAAACTTCGAAACCTTCTTT
This sequence comes from Phaseolus vulgaris, assembly GCF_051622355.1. Taxonomy (NCBI): domain Eukaryota; kingdom Viridiplantae; phylum Streptophyta; class Magnoliopsida; order Fabales; family Fabaceae; genus Phaseolus; species Phaseolus vulgaris. The sequence goes on from NC_143505.1 coordinate 46,451,734, forward strand.
ATTGGGTGGCCTCATTAAAAACCCTCCTTAGGGGAAAAAGAATGCCCCCTTGAAAAATTGTTTAAACTGATACATCTTAAACTGTTGGAGTTCATTGTTACTTACAATGCCTTAACTGTAGTAAAACTTGAGATGGGTGGCGTTCCAAGTGCGGGGAATCGCCCCTCCTTCCAGCGTCTCCAAGCGGTAGGCGCCGTTCCTGAGTGCTTCGGTTATTCTGAACGGTCATGTCCACTTGGGTGACAATTTGTTTTCCATCTCGTACTGGTGGGCCTTCCTCATCACCAGGTCGCCATCCCTGAACTGCCTCGGCTTTATCTTGGAGTTGTACTTACGCTCAACTCTTCTCTTTACTGCCTCGGCCTTCACCCGCGCTTCCTCCCTGACCTCGTCCAGCAAATCCAAGTTCATTCTCATTTCTTCGTTCGAGTCTTCCGCCACGAAGTTCTGGAATCTCGGCGAGCTTTCCTGGATTTCAACTGGAATCATCGCATCGCATCCATACACTAAGCTAAACGGGGTTTCGTGGGTTCCCGATTGCTCAGTGGTATGATATGCCCACACTATGCGGGGAACTTCCTCAGCCCAAGACCCATTGGCCTTTTCCAACCTCCTCTTCAATCCTCTCAGCAGAACCCGATTAGCGGACTCTATTTGCCCATTCGTTTGCGGGTGTTCCATGAAAGCAAACACCTGTTGTGTCCCGATGTCCTCGCACAGCTTCTTCAACAGGTGGCTTGCGAACTGAGTCCCATTGTCTGATACTAGACGCTTGGGCACGCCAAAACGACACACAATATTCTTCCAAACGAAACTCTGGATTTTGTGTGCGGTGATCTGGGCTACTGGTTCTGCCTCAATTCATTTCGTGAAGTATTCGATCGCCACAACCAAATACTTCATTTTCCTGATCGCCAACGGGAAGGGTCCCAGAATGTCGATTCCCCACGTGTGGAACGGCCAAGGGCTGTAGATTGACTTTAGCTCTTCTGGGGGCGCCTTGTGCCAGTCGGCGTGCTGCTGGCATTGCTTGCAACGCTGGGCATATCTCTTGCAATCTTCCCTCATTGTGGGCCAGTAATAACCTGCACGGACAGTCCTTGTCGCCAGAGCTCGACCTCCAATGTGGCTCCCACAAATCCCTTGATGGAGCTCGGCCATAATTCTCATGCACTTCTCTCCGTGTACACATACAAGAAGAGGATGTGTAAATCCGAACCTGTACAGCTCACCATCAATGAGGGTAAACTTGCTAGAGCTTTTCTTCATCTTTCTGGCCTCTGTTGAATCCATTGGGAGCACGCCATCTGCCAAGTAGCGCTGGTATGGCGTTATCCACGTGTCTGGCTCGTGGATAGCGCAAACTTGCATCGTTCTTACCTCTTTCGCTGGCTGCGCCCTGACCCTTGGCGTCCTCAAGGTCTCCTGCGTTAGAGATCTATGGCCCCTTGTTGTCCTATCCGTCGATTTACAAACGTAAAGGACCTGGTGATCTGCAACAAAAGCCCGAGGAGTCTTCAAAGTTTCTTGAATAACGGTCATCTGTCTGCCCCCCTTGCCCAAACTGGCAAGCTTGGCTAGCAAGTCAGCTCGGGCATTCTGCTCTCTCGGCACGTATACCACTTCAAACAAAGCGAAAGATCTCCTTAGCTCTTGCACGTACTCCAGGTAGGCTGCCATCTGCGGATCTTTGGCTTGGAACTCGCCAGTTACCTGTCCAGTGACCAACAGCGAATCGCTCTTGGCCATCAGCACCTTCGCCCCCATCTCCTTTGCCAATAGGATATCGGCGATCAAGGCCTCATACTCTGCTTGATTGTTGCTTGCTTTGAAAGCAAACCTCAATGATTGCTCTATCAACACACCGTTGGGTCCCTCCAAAATAACCCCAACCCCGCTGCCCAGCTGGTTAGACGACCCATCCACCGAGAATACCCAACGAAAGTCATCCTTGGCGTTTTGCGCTGTTTCGGAAGACAGCTCGACCACGAAATCGGCGAAGATTTGTCCCTTGATCGATCCCCAGGGCTCGTACTTGATGTCGAATTCCGACAGCTCCACCGCCCACTTCACCATTCTTCCAGCTACATCCGGTTTCTTCAAAACCTTCTAGATGGGCAAGTCAGTCATTACCAGCACCGTAAAGCTCTGGAAGTAATGGCGCAGCCTCCTCGCCGAAAATACAACCGCTAACGCCGCCTTTTCTAAGGCCTGATACCTCACTTCTGGGCCTTGCAGCACCTTGCTAACAAAATAGATGGGTTTTTGGACCTGATCTTGATCCTGGACGAGCATCGCGCTTATTGCCCTCTCAGTTATGGCAAAATATAGCCTGAGTGGCGTTGCTGCTTGGGGTTTGCATAGAACTGGTGGGCTCACCAAATATTCTTTGAGCTTTATGAAGGCCTCCTCACACTCCTTCGTCCAGACAAACCTGTTGTTCCTCTTTAAGCACTGGAAGTATGGGTGGCCCTTCTCTCCACTGGCCGATGCGAATCGGGACAGGGCGGCCATCCGCCCCATGAGCTGCTGCACCTCCTTCACAGTGGCGGGACTCCTCATCGCCAAAATGGCGGCACATTTCTCGGGGTTAGCCTCGATTCCCCTCTCCGACAGGAGAAATCCCGAAAATTTCCCTGCCTCCACGCCAAAAACACATTTCTAAGGATTCAGTTTCATCTTGTACCTGCCGATGGTAACGAACATGTCGTCAACGTATGCCTGCACATTCCTCCTGAGCATAGGTGCGAGCACCTTGTCCATTAGCCTTTGGTATGTGGCTCCCGCATTCTTCAGCCCGAAGGGCATCACCTTGTAGCGGTAGCATCACCTTTCCGTCATGAAGGCAGTCTTCTCTTCATCCATGGGGTGCATTTTGATTTGGTTGTACCCCGAGAAGGCATCCAGAAAACTGAGTAGCTTACACCCTGATGCACTGTCTACCAGGGCGTCTATACTCGGCAAAGGATAAGAATCCTTTGGACAGGCCTTATTCAGGTCTGTAAAGTCAACACACATCCGCCATTTTCCGCTACTCTTCTTTACCACAACGACATTGGCGAGCCATTCTGGATATTGGATCTTCCTGATGTGGCCTGCTGCGAGGAGTTTTTGTGTTTCGTCTTTGATCGCCAGCCTTTTTTCCTCGTTGAACTTTCTCCTTCTTTGGCGGATGGGCTGACTTGGGGATCCATTGCTAAGCGATGGCACAAGAAATCGGGGTCGATCCCTGGCATGTCTGAAGCAGACCACACAAATGCATCCAGGTGTCTACTTATCACCTTGGCGATTTAGTCTCGCGTCTCGCTGTCTAAGGTTCTCCCCAGCTTAAACGTCTTGCCGTTGATCTTCTTCTTGAGCCATTCCTCCACTCGCTGAGGCTTCTTTTCACTGGCGATCAGCGCCCTCGCGATACCTGCTTCCCTGGCGGTCTCCGAGCATTTTCTCTCTCCCTCCATCCGGGCGGCGTTCTCGGACCTCGCCTCGATATCTTCCATTGGCACATCGCCCTCGGCGATCACCTCCAACGCCGTATCCGAAACTCGTCGGTCTTCTCGTGTAGGCTCCACGCCAGGGGGCGGCGTTGTGGTTATGTGACATATAGATCTCTTGTTCTTGAGGCTATTCTCGTAGCACTTCTTCGCCTCCTTTTGGTCAGAAAAAATGGTGATGATCAAACCCTCCATAGACGGTAGTTTGACCTTCATGTGCCTTGTTGAAGGCACAGCTCCCGTCCTGATGAGCGTTGGCCTCCCCAACAGTATGTTGTATGCCGACGGAGCGTTTACCACGAGATACCTGATCTTCTCTGTTCGTGAGGGCAAACCATTTGTGAAGGTCGTCCTCAACTAAACATACCCCCTTACCTCCACTTGATCGCCGGCGAAACCGTACAAGCAGCCCCCATATGGCCTCAGTTGATCGGGGGACAGTTGTAACTTTTCAAAAGTCGGCCAAAACATTACATCTGCCGAACTTCCTTGGTCGACCAGCACCCGGTGGACGATCCTTCCCGCCGTGACAAGCGAGATCACAATAGGGTCGTTGTCGTGAGGCACAACGTCCCTAAGGTCCCCTTTGGTGAACGTGATGTCCACGTCGAGTGAGTGATCCTCAAAAACTTCCACTGACATCACTGACCTTGCATACTTCTTGCGTTGCGATGCAGTGCACCCTCCGCCGGAGAATCCACCAACTATGGTGTGGATCTCACCGTGAATGGGCACCTCGTGCTGCTGTCCTTCGTTGCCCGCCGGTTGGGAGCCTGATGACTGGCCCGCTTGCTTCTCCAACAAGTAATCTTTAAAAAAGCCACACTTGACCAACTAGGCGAGTTGGTGTCCCAAAGCCAAACACGAGTTGATAGAGTGGCCAAAGCTCTTGTGGAACTTGCACCACGCGTCTGGTTTTGGTCCCAAAACCTTTTCCGTCGTCTTCTTAGGCACTTTGAGCCTGGCAGCAATGTTAGGGATGGCGATCAGATCGGCCAACCCCATCACAAACTCGTACCTTGGAGGGCGATTAGTCTCTCTGGGCCGCCCCAGCCCCTTGTTCTTATTCTTCTTAGGGTCATAAGGATGGCGCATCCTTTGGTCCCTCTTCCCCGCCGCCGCCTCCATTACCCTCTGCGGCTGGACCCTTGTCTGGGCGCGCGGCTTAGCTGGGGCCACGTTTCCCCTTTTCTCGAAGACTTCGCTTTCAGGGGCGATGTGAGCCACGGCACGTCGCCGGATTTCAGCGAACGTGGCGGGGTGACTCCTGATAAGAGACTCACTAAAGGGTCCGGGCAACACACCCTTCTTCAAGGCATGTACAAACATTTCCTCGTCTTTACCTGGCAAAAAGACTATCTGAGCTCTGAATCTGTTCAGGCATGTACAAACATTTCCTCCTCTTTAGCTGGCAAAGGACTTAACATCCTTGACTACGGCTTCCGTGATTGGTAAGCTTAGAGAACATGAGTTGGAGATGAATAGACTCAATGTTCAAGAAAGTGAGGACAAACATGTAAGGAACATTGCCTAGAAAGCTGCCAAGCACAAGAAGAAGCAAGATTCAAGTGATGAAAGTGAGGAAGAAAATCTGAGCTTGCTATCCAAAAAGTTCAGCAAATTCTTGAGGAGAAATCGCAACAAAAAATCCAACAAAGAAAGGTATGGAAACAAGAAAACTAGTGATTTCAGTTCTAACAATTATACTTGCTTTGGTTGTGGTGAACAAGGGCATATAAAAGTTGATTGCCCAAATAAAGAAGGCAATGAAAAGAAGTCAAGCAATAATGAAAAGAGAGGGAAATCAAAAAGAGCATATATTGCTTGGGATGAAAATGAAGTTTCCTCATCAACCTCCTCATCAAGTGAAGATGAAAAAGCCAATCTTTGTTTAATGGCAGAAGGATATGATGATTCAAGCAGCTCAAGCAGTGTAAGTTCTTGTGCCTCCTTAAGTGCTGAAAATTATAGTCAACTGCTTCAAGCTTTTAAAGAAACTCATGAAGAAGCTAACTGATTGGCTCTCTCAAACAACCGATTGAAAGGGTTGAATAACTCGCTTGAAAATAGAGTCAAGACATTTGCAGAAGAATTGGAAAAGTCAAAAAATGATTTTGAAAATTTTGAAATGCATTGTGTTCCTGCCGGTTGACCTAGCGCAAGAGCATTGCCTCGTCACGATCTTGCTCACCAGCTTCACGCCACGTGCCTTTCTCGTCTGCACCACAAAAGCCCCTCTCAGAACCTGCAAAACACACGGTGGCGCCTCTGCGGCCGGTGGCGCTCCGACGCTCAAGTCAGTGACACGAACACCCAAAACTCGGAGAAAAATATACTCTGTAGAACCGTACTAAAGTGCACACAACCCTAGCAATGAGACGTAATGAAAACGTACCTCTGCAAATTCTGTTAAGTTTACCTTTATAGTTAGGTTTCTTCTCGCATCCAGCCCTGCACGTGTCGCCATCTGGGCTGGGATAACAGGCAGTGCCCAGCCCTACACGTGTCATCATCTGAGATAGGGTAACTCGAGCGTCATTCTCGAACCGCATCCAACCCTACACGTGTCGTCATCTGGGTTGGAGGCAACTTGAGCGTTATTTCTGCGTAGTATCCAGTCGCGCGGCTAAGTCCTCTGCTCAAGGAGTAAGCTAGCACGCAATATGCTATGGAACACTACCTGACAAGGCGAGTATCGGGTGCAGCAAAATGCACCATTTCTACGACATCGCTTGTCCATGGCCCATGCTGGCGCAATCCTCACTTATTGGACTTACACGTTTGGACTTTTTCTTCTGAGTTTCCAGCAGCCTTAACCAAGTCTGTTGGGAAATCCGGCGACGTGCTTCTTGCGGCGATGTCAGACCACCCGATCGCCCATCGTCTAACACGCCAATGTTATACAATCTCGGCGACAACCGATCATGTACGTTGTAGCACGCCGCTTCCACGAGCGGCGACTACACTAGCTTTTCAACCACTCGCCCTTCACTAGCCACGTGCTCTGCTAAACACGCCTCACGTAGTCACGTGCTAGACACGTCATCACACCCGATGACCTGGTTGGTACACATTGCAAAAACTCTTCTCATTTGTGTAACTCTAAAGTTTGTGAAAATTGTAAAACTCTTGAGAGTTGTTAGATATTATTAGATATAGTTAGATATTATGAGATATTATTGATATTGTTAGATATCTCATATTTATGTAATGGGCTTAGCCCATATGTTTCTTTTCCTATATAAACATAACCCTATGTGTTCAATATACTCAAGGGATTTACCCTATTCTTTCTTTTCCTTTAATATGGTATCTAGAGCATAAGGTTAGGGTTTAGGGTTCAATTTTTATTGGTGAACCCACTATTCACTGGAATTTTCCAGCCACCACCCCACTGTCTCGCCAGAGCTACCACTGCCTCGCCGGAGCAGCCGTCAGACCCTCGCCGGGGCATCCGCCGAAATCTTGCTGAAGCTGTCACTGGAATCTCGCCTGATCTGCCACTGGAAACTCGCCGGAATCTCGTCGAAGCCTCTGCTAGAGACGCTGCCGGAATCGCTACCGGAGCCTTCATCTTTGTTGCTGTCGCCAATTAACCGGTGACTGGATTTGTCCTTATCTTCTATGGCTTCTTCCGCTTCCGCTGCCACTATGGCTTCTTCCGCTACTATACCACAGTGGCTTCTTCCGCAGTCATTATGCCAGATTCATCTATTTATACTAATTACGTCAATGTTCATCTTTCTATTGACAAATTGGATAGAACCAATTATGATAGTTGGGCATCAGATATTAAATTATGGCTTAAGAGTCAAGGTTATGTTGATCATCTTACTCATCCTACTCTTGCTGAAAATAATGTTTTCCGTTGGTTGAAAATTGATGCTCAATTATGCATTGTTATCAAATCGACCATTCACTCATCTTTAAAACAAATTTTTCGTACCTATGAGACATTTTCAGAAGTTTGGGAACAAGCAAAATTATTATACATCAATGATACTCAACGTCTCTATGGTGTGTGTCAAAATCTTCTCACAATTGTTGCTCCCAAACGTCTTGATGGTTCAATGGCAGAATATCTAGGTAAACTTCATGCTCTTCTTCATGATTTTAATGAGTTATTACCTCCTGCCTCTACTCCTTCTCAAGAACTAGAACAAAGATCCAAGTTCTTCATGTTATTGGGCTTACATGGCCTTCCTGATGATTATTCTCACGTTCATGATCAAATTTTGGGATCTCCTATTGTGCCCAAATTTACTTCCACTTGTTCTACCCTTTTAAGCATTCCAGGTAAATACACCACTAATATAACGTCTCATGTTGATGACTCTTCTACTTTAGTCTCTCAGCATAATGATCGTACTCGCCCTCACAAGCCGGGCAAAAGGCGTCACAAGTGTGACCATTGTGGCAAACTTGGCCACAAAATTGACAGATGTTATGCCTTACATGGTCGTCCTCCTAGATCTGTTGTGGTTGCTCAAATTGCCCTTGTGCAACCTTCTACCATGGACCATACTTCAATTGATACCCCAGGCCATCCTACTATTTTCAATGAATTTCTTAAATGGTATGAGGATCGTCAGAACCCTAGTTCCACAGCTTCTGTTGCACATTCAGGTACATCTTTTGTTGGTCTCACTCACTCCACTTCCCATGGCCCTTGGGTTCTAGATTCAAGTGCCACTGATCACATTACTGGTAATAAATCTTTTTTCTCTTCCCTATCTGCTATGGGTTATTTACCTTCAGTTACCATGACCAATGGATATAGGGTACCATCACATCGTGTTGGTACTATTAATATTTTTTCTTCTTTATCTATTGATAATGTTCTTTATGTCCCTGGGTCTCCATTTAACTTATTATCCATTAGTCGTCTCACTCGTTCCCTTGATTGTGTTATTTCTTTTACCAAAGATTTTGTTACTTTACAGGACCGGAGTTCGGGACGGATGATTGGCATCGGATGTGAGTCTCATTGACTTTATCAACTACAGATCTCCACACATGTTGGCGCAATTATGGATTCTCCATCTCTCATTCATGCTCGGTTGGGTCATCCTAGTCTTGCCAAGATGCAGCAGCTTGTTCCAAGTTCGTCTAATGTGTCTACATTATCGTGTGAGTCGTGTCAGTTAGGGAAGCACATTCGTAGTTATTTTCCTCGTAGTGTCTCACAACGTGCTTCATCACCTTTTGCCTTAGTTCACTCTGACATTTGGGATTTCAGTATTGTGTTACTTTTATTGATGATTATTCAAGATGTACTTAGGTATTTTTAATGAAAAACTGTTATGAGTTGTTTTCTATATTTCAAATATTTTACAATGAAATTAAAAATCAATTTGGAATTTCCATCCGAATTTTGCACAGTGATAATGGACGTGAGTATCTTTCTCACTTTTAAAATTTTATGGCTTCTCATGGTATTCTTCATCAAACTTCATGTGCTTATACACCTCAAAAAAATTGGGTAGCTAAGCGCAAGAATAGACATCTTGTTGAAACAACTCGTACTATTTTAATCCATGGTGATGTTCCTCAACATTTTTGGGGTGATGTTGTTCTTAGTGCATGTTTTCTCATTAATTGCATGCCATCTTCAGTTTTAGATAACAAAATTCCTCTTTCTATTTTATTTCCACATGACCCTCTCCACTCTTTACCTCCCAAAGTTTTTAGGTCCACATGTTTTGTTCATAATTTTAGTCCTGGTCTTAATAAATTATCTCCTAAGTCACACAAATGTGTTTAGGGTTCACTAGATCACAAAAAGGATATAAATGTTTCTCACCGTCTTTAAACCGTTATTTTATTTCAGCAGATGTCACCTTCAGTGAATCTTCCCTTTACTTTAAGTCTTGTCCTTCTCCTTCAATTTCTTCATCTAATCAAGTTAATATTCCTCTTGTTGTGCCTAGTGCACCTAACGATTCACCACCGCCACGAACTCTTCAGGTGTATAGTCGTCGTTAAACGTCTCATTGTCCATCAGCAAACTCTATTCCGATGCCAACACCTCATCCCCCTCCGGCTCCTACAGTTGAACCTCCGACTGTTGAACCTGATCTTCCTATTGCTATTCGTAAAGGTATACGTTCTACTCGTAATCCCTCTCCATATTATACTGCTTTGAGTTACCATAGACTATCTCAACCCTTTTATACCTGCCTTTCATCTATTTCTTCTGTATCCATTCCAAAATCTGTAGGTGATGCCTTAGCTCATCCTCGTTGGCGTCAGGCCATGCTTGATGAAATGAATGCGCTTCAGAATAATGGAACTTGGGAACTTGTTCCTTTACCATCTAAGAAATTTTTTGTTGGTTGCGGGTGGATTTTTGCTATAAAAGTTGGCCCTGGTGGTACTATTGATCGTCTCAAAGCTCGCCTTGTGGCTAAGGGTTATACCCAAATTTTTGGTTTAGACTATGGTGATACTTTTTCTCCAGTAGCAAAGATGGCCTCTGTTCGCTTATTCATAGTTATGGTTGCTCTTCAACAATGGCCTATTTATCAACTGGATGTCAAAAATGCTTTTCTTAATGGGGATTTGCAGGAAGAAATTTATATGGAGCAACCTCTCGTTTTTGTTGCTCAGGGGAGTCTTCTGGATTAGTATGTCGTCTTTGCAAATCCTTATATCGCCTCAAGCAGTCTCCTAGGGCTTGGTAGCAATGTTGTTCAATAATTTGGTATGACTCGTAGTGAAGGAGATCATTCAGTTTTTTATCATCACTCGAGTGTTGGGTGTATCTATCTTGTAATATATGTAATGACATTGTTCTTACAGGCAGTGATCACCATGGCATCTCACAAGTAAAACAACACCTTTGTCAACACTTTCAGACCAAAGATCTTGGAAAACTCAAATATTTCTTGGGGATTGAGGTAGCACAATCCAATACTGGTATTGTTATCTCTCAAAGAAAATACGCATTAGATATTTTGGAGGAAATTGGGTTGATGAATTCGAAATCTGTTGATACTCCCATGGATCCCAATGTCAAGCTTTTACCCAATCAGGGGGAGCCTCTTTCAGATCCTTGAGAAGTACAGGAGATTAGTTGGAAAATTGAACTATCTCACTGTTACTCGTCTTGATATTTCCTTTGCAGTCAGTGTGGTGAGTCAATTTCTTAATTCTCCATGTGAAGATCATTGGAATGCAGTCATTCGTATAGTGAAGTACATTAAAGGCTCTCCTCGAAAAGGTCTGTTATATGGTCATAATAACCATACTAAAGTCGTTTGTTATTCAGATGCTAATTGGGCAGGATCTCCATCTGATAGAAGATCAACTTCTGGTTATTGTGTCTCCATTGGTGATAACTTGGTCTCTTGGAATAGCAAGAAACAAAGTGTTGTGGTAAGATCTACTGCAGAAGCAGAATATAGAGTTATGGCCTCGGCTACTTGTGAGCTTATTTGGCTTAAACAGTTACTTAAAGAATTGCAATTTGGAGAGGTTACCCAAATGACACTTATATGTGATAATCAGGCTGCTCTTCATATTAGCTCAAATCCAGTCTTTCATGAAAGGACAAAACATATTGAGATTGATTGTCATTTCATTCGAGAAAAGATTATATCGGGAGATATCAAGACTGAGTTTGTTAATTCAAATAATCAATTAGCAGATATTTTTACTAAACCCTTACGAGGGCCTAGGATTGATTACATTTGTAACAAGCTGGGTACATATGATCTATATGCACCAGCTTGAGGGGGAGTGTTAGATATTATTAGATATTATTAGATATTATTAGATATTATTAGATATTATTAGATATTATTAGATATTATTTGATATTATGAGATATTATAGATATTGTTAGATATCTCATATTTATGTAATGGGCTTAACCCATATGTTTCTTTTCCTATATAAACATAACCCTATGTGTTCAAAATACACAAGGGATTTACCCTATTCTTGAGAGTAAAGTCCACTACCTTGTAAAAACTGTGGATAAACTTTCAAAGGGTAAATCCAACTTTGAAACTGTCTTAGCATCCCAAAAATGTGTTTTTGGAAAATCTGGTTTGGGGTTTTATCCTCAAAACAAGAAAAATGGGATTTCAAAGCCTTTTTCAAAAGTGCCAGAAAAATAATAGATTGAAAGATTGAAACAACCAGTTGTTACATGTTTTTACTGCATGAAAAGATGTCACTCAGTTAGATTCTATAAAATTAGGAAATATTTTGTTCCTAAAGGTATTTTACAATGGATTCCCAAAGGTTGTGAGGTTTCAAATGATAAAGATAAATCAAAAGGACCCACATTTGAAGGGGACCAAATTTTGTTGCTTGAATTCATTGTGTTGCAGGGATTCTAAAGAGAAGCATGGAGTCTTGAGTTATCTGATCAAGCTTTTGGAAGAAAAGACTTCTGTCTAGGACTGAATTAAGGTTTTGTACTAGCTCAAGGTGTCTTGACAGCCAAAAAGAAGACTTTTTTATCATAAGTAATGACTCGCTAAAGGGACTTCATGACAAAAGGATAAAAACTTTTTTTGTTTTTTTTTTGTTTTCTTTTTTATTTCATATTTAAATCGTCATCTATGTGTGTATGGTTAATTGCATTTCAATTATTCTCTACTTTTGTTTCATTTTTTAAAAACAGTGTTGTTGTTGCAGAAAAACAACTGATTGTTTTCTCGAAACAACCGATTGTTTCTTCTCTCACAACACTGTGAAGAATTGATTTAATTTCTCTAATAAATTCTATCTTCTACAGATTTCAATCTTAAAGCGATTTTGGGTCAATAAAGATGTCTTTAAAGTCAGATATGGTTCTAAAGGAAGTTACATCTTCTCATAAAAAGGAATATATTCCATATCTTGGAAATTCAAGTGTCTTTATGACTAGTCAAAGTCACATGTGATGACCATGTGTTTTTCTGCTCTGAACTAATGTTTTTTGTGCAAGGCTTGGACCAGTTTCTACCTTGAAGAATGAAACCCACTACCACCAAAAGATCAAAGAGGGATTCTGGTTTGCTATAAAATATGTTGCAGTTGTTTTCCTTCACAAAAACGACCCATTGGCTCATCTCTCGCTACATCTCTTTCTCTCCTTGTGTCTGTGCCTTTTTCTCATTCTGTTTTCATGGATTCCACTCCTCCTACATCAAAGCGGATTACAACTAGGGCTGTGAGATCAGGAGGACGTCTTGAGGGCAGGTTTTCAGAAGATAATGAATTGATTGAGAAGTGTCGCTTTGAAACAAGTAGAAAAGTGATAAACAACCCTAAAGTTGTCTCTTTTAGTTGGTTGAAGAGTTAAAAGCTGGATGAAGTGAGAAGCCTTCTCAAAGAACAACTGCTAAGAAGGTTCTTGGAGATGAAGGGGAACATATATCCGGATCTAATTCGGGTTTTCTACACCAATTTGAAGTTTGAAGGTAACAATCTTGTTTCTCTTGTTAAGGGTGTAGATATGAAGATTACCCATGATGTATGGGCTGTTGTAACTGGTTTGAAATATGTTGGGCTGAGAATCAATAAAGGAAACATTGGTGTGGTGGAAAACTTCAACAAAATTCAGTACTATAGAAGTTGTTTGAAGAATCCTCAAACTCAAATAAGGACTTGTTCTGTTGGAGGTTTGGAGTTAAATGAAAGGTTGTTAGCTCTCATTGTTACATGGATTTTAACACCTAGAGGAAGCAACCATTCTGTTTTAACTTGAAGAATATCTTGTCTATATCTATTGCATCATGAACAAAGTCAAGATCAATTGGATTCATATCATCAAGGAGCACATGCAAAAATCTATGAGGTTAAGTGATTACCATTATCCTTATGTTGTCTTGATTTCTAGGTTCTTAATCTATTTTGGAGTGAATCTTGAGGATGAAACATCTGAGTTGGTGAAATCAACATTTGAAGTGAACAATGGTTCACTAAGCAAGATGGGTTTTACCAAGATCAATGGAAGATGGGTAAGCAAGGATGGTGAACATGGTGGTTCCTCAAGTGTTGTACAAGCTGAAAATGATGAAGAAGATCAAGATGGTGCTGATATGAATGTTCAAGATGCAGAACAACCTGCAACTGATTTTGGTGTTGGGACAAGTGTTGGACATCAAGGAGATGGGACTCCTTCAATGACTTCCTTTGAAAGCTACATGGTGAATAGGCTAGATGGCTTTGCGAAAAATCAAAGGAATCTTCGTGATCTTTGTGTTTCAAACTTTCAGAACTTTGACAATAGATTCCAAAGCATGGATACAAGGTTTCAAACACTTGATGAACAGATAGAAGTTGTTCAGAATCAAATCTTTGAGTTGCAGTATGGAAAGGAAGACTAAAGAAAAACAACTGGTTGATCTGTCGAAACAACTGATTGTTAAGCTAGTCTTTCCAAGCTTTATTGTTTTCTACCTTTGTATTTCCTTTTTCTGAACTATTCTGTTTTATCTCTTCCTAAAGTCTATTTGTGAAGAAAAATAAGGGGAGAATATTTGGTTTTGTGTTGACAAACTCTGATATGTTTGAATGTTGTTAAAATTTTGTTGTTACTGCTACTGTTTCTAACTTGTTTTTTGGCTGGTTTTTCTGCTCTAAGGTTTATGCAGAAAACTAATTAATATGCTATTCTAACCTCTGTTAAAGATGCTCTGGTTTGCATAAGTTTTGCTTTGCAGGTGCTGCTTCAAATTCAAACAAAGACCAACACAAGCAACCAGGGATTTGTCTTCATCAAATAGGGGGAGATTGTTGATCAAGAGTGATCAAGTGCTTTGAAGAATTCAATGTGTGCTTTGAAGAATGCAAATCTTTTGTGCTTGTGCAAGGTTGTGTTGCTGCTATGTCTTGCAAGGGATCTGGGTAGTTTTATTTGTAATCCACTCCTTTGTTGAATCTAAAGCTAATGTGTTTTAAATCCTTTTTGAAATAAAGTTTTTTTCCAACTAAGTGAAAAAACAACATGTTGTTTTCTCGAATCAACCAGTTGTTTTACTCTTAGGAGTTTTTGAAAAGGTTGAAAACTATTTAAGTTTGGTTGACTTAACTGCCAAACCAAACAATTTCCCCCTATTTGATGAAGACAAATACCTAGTTGCTTGTGTTGGTCTTGTTTGAATCTGAAATAGCACATGCAAAATAGAAACTATGCAAACCCAGAGCATCTCTAATAGCAGGTTATGATGACACACTAACAAGTTTTCTACATAACCACAAGAGTAGAAAACCAGCCATAACCAATGCCAAAACTATCAAAACTGCAGCACCAAAACCAAACCAGCATATGTAGCAGAAACTAACACACTTCAATCAAAGTTATAGCGGTTTTAAGACAACATAAAAACCATATTCTCCCCTTATTTGTCTTCACAAATAGAATTAGGAAGAGATAAAAATAGAATAGTCCAAAATAAAGTAAGACTAGCATAGAAATTTAAATAAACTTGGCTTCAATCTTCTTTTCCATATTGTAGTTCAAACAGTTGGATCTGTACTGCTTCTATCTGCTCATCCAAGTTTCGAAAACGTGTATCCATGCTTTGAAATCTTTGGCCAAAGTCCTGAAAGTTTGTAGTACAAAGATCATGAAAGTTCCTTTGATTTTCAACAAAGTTGTCGAACTTATTGACCATAAATCTCTCAAAAGGGGACATTGAGAGAATCTTATTTCCTTGGTTTCCAACACTTGTTCCAGCACTTGTGTCAGCAGCAGGTTGATCTTCATCTTGAGCATCAACTTCAACAACTTCAGCAGCCTATTGTTCTTCTTCATCCTGTTCAGCATGTGCACCACTTGAGGAACCACCTTGTTCTCCATCTTTGCTTACCCATCTTCCACCAATCTTGGTAAAACCCATCTTACTTAGTGAACCATTGTTCACTTCATGTGTTGATTTCACCAATTCTGATGTTTCTTCCTCAAGGTCTACTTCAAAATAGTTTAAGAATTTTGAAATCAAGATAGAATAAGGATAATTATAGTCACTTAACCGCATTGATTTCTGCACGTGTTCCTTGATGATATGGATCCAGTTGATCTTGACCTTGTTCATGATACAATATATATAGACAAGATCTTCCTCGGTAAGAATAGAGTGATTGCTCCCTCTTGTTGTTAGAATCCAAGTTACAATAAGAGCCATTAACCTTTCATTCAGCTTCAACCCACCCACTGAACAAGTTCTCACTTGTGCTTGAGGATTCTTCAAACAACTTCTGTAATACTGAATCTTATTGAAACCTTCCACCACACCAATATTTCATTTGTTGATTCGCAGCCTAGCATACTTCAATTCAGTTACTGCAGTCCATATTGTTGAACCAAGTGTGTTCAAGCTTTGAAGAATCCAAACCCTTTGAAGGTTGATGAAAGGTTGGATGTTCTTGCTATTGCTGAGCTGTCTTTAGATAGGATTTGGGGTAGATAAATTGTATATATCCACTATTGATTGAATCCAAAGCATAAGCATTCTCAAACCTTTTAATTGAAAAGTGTTTTTCAAACTAAGTGAAAAACAACCTATTGTTTTGTCAAAACAACTGATTGTTTTATAACTTAGATGTTTTTAGAAAGGTTGAAAACTGTTTTTGATGGTTGACTTGCTGTCAAACCAAAACAACCGATTGATTCGTGGAAACAACCGATTGTTTGTTTTGGGACCATAACAGAAAACTGTTTTGTGCTTTGACTGAGCATTGAATGATTTTTTAACTATTTACGCTCCAGTTTTTATTGCTTTGACCAATCTTTAAATGCAATTAATAGTTTGTTAAGATTATGCAATAAACAACTTTGATTAAATACAGAAAAAACATATTTGAATCTTGTATTGATTTCAGATTTGTTCTGTAACAAGTGTAATCCTTTGTACTTTTCAAAGAAACTTTGTGTGTATTGTTGAGAAGTGTAGTGTGTTCTTGAGGGGATCAAGATCAGCATTCTTAGTGGTGTTGTGCTGGACCAAAGGAAGTGTGTGTCTTGAGGGGATTAAGGTCACTTTTTTGGTTGTGTTGTAAGTGATCTAGGGTTGAATGCTTAGTGGATTCCCCAGTGGTTTCTGGGAAGACTGGATGTAGCTCTGGGTTTAGAGTGAACCAATATAAACCTCTGTCTGCATTCTCTCTATCCTTAATCTCTTTAAATTCAGTTTTATATTTGTAAACGGGTATAAACAATTGATTTTTTTGCGAAACAACCGATTGTTTTTATAGTGCTGTGCTTTTTGCTTTGTGTTTTGGCAAACTGATTTCTTAATCAAGTGATTCTCGAAGTAAATTCATTTTTGGCTTAAAAGTTTGTGAAAACCCTCTTTAAACCATTCACCCCCCCCCCCCTCTAGTTTAAAGTCATACATTCTAACACATACTTCATGGGTAATCTCTATATCCACACCTTTGACATGGGAAACAAGGTTGTTGTCAACAAACTTCAATTTGGTGTAGAAAACTCTAATAAGATTTCATCAGTTGTTCCTTAAGAATATTTCACACATCATCCAACTTTTGACTTTTCAGCCAGCTGAAAGAGATAACTTTTGGGTTGTTTATCACTTTTCTACTTGTTTCAAAGTGGTATTTTCAATCAGCTCATTGTCTCCTGAAAACCAGCCTTCAAGACGCCCTCATGTTCCTACAACCCTGGTTTTGATTATTTTTTATGTTGGAAGAGTGAAATTCATGGTGGCAGTGATCAAAAATTAGGAACAGAGAGTAATAAATGGACAGATATGAGATACAGGAAGAGATATGTCAATGGGTTGTTTTTGTGTAGAAAAACAACTGCATAAAGTTTTATAGCAACACAGAAACTATCTTTAGTCCTTTGCTTGCAATGGGTTTCGCTCTTCAAGAAGAACAATCTGGTCCAAGCTTGCACAGAAAAACGCCAGCCCACACCAAAAAAACACATGGTCAGCACATGTGGATTTGACTAGTCATAAAGATACTTGAATTTTCAAGATATGGAATATATTCCTTTTATGAAAAGAAGTAACCTCCTTCTGAACCAATCCACACCCATAATGACTGCTTTGACTCATAACTCCTTAAGATAGAAATATACAAAAGATAGAATGCATAAAGAAATTAAATCAATTTTATGCAATGTTGTTAGAGGATAAACAATTGGTTGTTTCGAGAAAACAATTGATTATTTTTTTGTAACAGCAACTAATTAGAATTTTTAAATGTAGAATTAACATGCAGAGAAGAATCAAAATGTAATTGCTTCACATATATCACAAATAGATGAAGATTAACACAGATTAAGAAGAAAAAAAACATAAACAAAGAAAGTCTTATCCTTTTGTCATAAAGTCCCTTCAATGAGTCATTATCCATGATCAAGAAAACTTATTTTGGCTTTCAAGAAAACTTAAGTAGGTACAGAACTTTAATTCAATTCCAGAAAGAGTCTTTTCCTTCCAAATGCTTGATTTGATGACTCAAAAGTCCATGTTTCTCTTATCATTCCTGCAACACAACAAATTCAAGCAACAAGATTTGGTCCCCTTACAAAAGTGGGTCCTTTTGCATTACATTTATCACTGGGAACTTCAGAACCTTTGGGAATCCATCTCATAATACCTTTAGGAACAAAATATTTCCTAATTTTACAGAATCTAACAGAGTGGCATCTCTTCATGCAATAAAAACATGTAACAACCGGTTGTTTCGATTTTTCAATCGGTTGTTTTTCTGGCACTTTTGAAAAAGGCTTTAAAATCCCACTTTTCTTGCTTTGTGGATTAAACCCCAAACCAGAATTTCCAAAAACACATTTTTAGGATGCCAAGACAGTTTCAAAGTTAGATTTACCCTTTGAAAGTTTATCCACAGTTTTAATTGTTGAAGCTGGAGGAAGCTTCTTCCCTACCAAGGCTTGATGTGTGTTTGATGAAGAAAATGGCTTGAGAGCTTTGAAGATTGTAATAGGTTTTTAGATTCATTTGTAATTAGGCTTGTAAGTGTGTATGATTGCCTTTTGCTGTGTAACCTATCCTAGATGCCTAACCAAGTCTAGATCAAGCACATGATATGGTTAAATGGTTTTGAAAAGTTTCTTAAAATGGTTTTAACAGTTTTAAAACAGTACACAAATAAATCTGTTTTATGGAGAAAGAATCTGTTTAATTCTTCTCTGTTAAAAGGCTTTTCTAAATTTCTGTTAGGGCACCAAGGGAAAGCTCAGTTCGTTATTTCAGTTAAGCTGAGCTGGCCTGTGTGTTATACTTTAATCTGTTTCACTGTGAAAGAACAGGTTTATTCTTTGGTCTGCTGAAAGGTTTTTCACAAGTTAGTTAGGGCACCAAAGGTACCACTCAGACAGTTATTTCTGTTAAGCTGAGTTGGCAGTTTTCACAAAATAAATCTGTTAAGTTCAAAACTGAATCTGTTGTTTTCTTAACTGCTTTTCAACTGTTTTTGAAAAGAAGTTAGAAACTGTTTTCTATATAAAGAAAAGTCTCTCTCACATGAATAAGTGCTGAGGAATTACGCTTTTGACAGAGATAAAACAATTTCCATGTGAGAAGAAGGATTGAAAAGAGTTTTTGAAAGGTTTTCCAAAGAGATTTTCAAGTGTGCTTGTTCTAGGAAACCTTGAATCTTGGTGAAGGTGCTGGTGCAGTTCTGCAGCAAATTGAACTACTGGTTTTGAGTTCTTGCATCTTCTTTTCAGGTGTAATCTTTCCTTTATTCTGTTTTGTAAAGGTGTATGTGTTAGTCACTCCTTGATAGGGTTTCTTGGAGTGCAAGGTGTGCTGAAATAGGGTTTTTCAGCATTGTGTGTGTTGTTCTTGTAGTGTTCAAGAACTGCTGGTTTTGTAAGTGATTGGTACTGTTTTAGTGAATTCCACCTTGGGGTAAGGTGAGACTGGATGTAGCTCTGTATGAGTGAACCAGTATAAAAACGTGTGTATCTTGTATTCTCATCCCTGCACTCTTTTCTGGTTTTTGCTTAATTCTGTCAAGAACTAAATCTGTTCTTTTTAAATTGAATCTGTTAATTCTGGGTTAAGTGAAAACTGTTCTTCCTGATTTGTTAAAGTTTTCTGATCATAAACAAGGTTGCTGCATATAATGGTTTAAGTGAATTGCAAACAAACTGATCATTCATTAAAACCTGAGAAAGGATCATACTTCTTGAAACCTTGTGTTGTGTATCTTTTGATTGATTTCTAAGCATAGCTATATCCTTCATCCTCACAATATTAAGCTGATCTGGTTCTGTTATATTTCCTGTTGAACACAATTTTACATTGAACAAAATTCAAATTGTGCCAAGACTGCTCTGAAGAATCAATCTGTTTCATGTAAAAACAATCTGTTCTTTTTGCCTCTGGAATACTGAAAAATTGTGTGTTCTTGCGAAAATTTTATAAGCTCAATTCACCCCTCCCCTCTTGAACTTAGACACTAATAGACCCAACATTAATAAGATAATGGACTTTATTTTCAAGAGTTTCACAATTTTCACAAGCTTTTGAGTCAAACAAGAAAGAAGAATTATTGTAAAGCAGTTCAAGATTTTCAAGATCAGTTTTTGAATTTTCCAATTCTTCTTCAAGTGTCTTGACTCTATTTTCAAGCCAGTTGTTCAACCTTTTCAATTAGTTGTTCAAGAGAGCCAATCAGTTAGCTTCCTCGTGAGTTTCTTGAAAAGCTTGAAGCAATTGACTATAGTTTTCAGCATTTAAAGAGGCACAAGAACTTACACTACTTATATCATCTTCTCCCTTTGCCATCAAACACATATTGGCTTCTTCATCTTCATTTGATGAGGAGCTTGATGAGGAGACTTCATTTTCATCCCAAGCAATGTAGGCCTTTTTTATTTCCCTTTCTTTTCCTTCTTTTCCTTTCCTTCTTTATTTCCACATTCAGCTTTTATATGCCCTTGCTCTCCACAACCAAATCAAGTATAATTGTAAGGATTAAAATCACTAGTTTTCTTGTTTCCATACCCTTCTTTGTTGGATTCCTTGTTGCGATTTCTCTTCAAGAATTTGTTGAACTTTTTGGACAGCAAACTAAGAGTTTCTCCTTCCCTTTCATCACTTGAGTCTTGCTTATTTTTGTGCTTGGCAGCTTTCAAGGCTATGTTCCTTATATGTTTGTCTTCATTTTCTTGAACATTGAGTCTATTCATTTCCAAATCATGTTCTCAAAGCTTTCCAAACAAGGAGGTTGTGGTTAAAGATGTCAAATCTTTAGACTCGAAGATGGCAGTAACTTTTGGTTGCCAAGATCTATCAAGACACTTAAGAATCTTGATGTTCAACTCCTCTTTGTCAAAGACTTTTCCAAGACTCATTAGATGATTGCCTAAGTGGGTGAATCTCTTTTGTACTTCAGCAATTGATTCTCCTTTGAGCATTTTGAACATCTCATACTCTTGTATTAGAGTATGTTTCCTTGCCTTTTTCACATCATTTGTCCTTTCATGGGTGACCTCTAGAGTATCCCACATTTCCTTAGCCGATGCACATTGTGAGATCCTGAAAAAATCATCAGAGTTCAAAGCAAAGGTTATGATATTCTTGGCAATGCAATCAAACTTGGCCTTTTTATTTTTTGCATCAGTCCATTGGGACCAAGGTTTTTCAATAGAAACACCTTCTTTTTCAAATTTAGGAATAAAAGTGTCATTTTCAATTGCATCCCAAATCCCTTTATCAAGAGATTCGACAAAGATTTTCATTCTAACCTTCCAAAAGATAGTTCAAACCACAAAACAAAGGTGGCCTGTTAATTGAGGCACCCTCCCCAAAAGGTAGTTTTTCATCCATAGAAAAAGCATTAAGGATCGAAAACTTGAGTAACTACAAGAACTTAACTCTTGATTCCAATTGTTAGAATATATGGCCTTTAAACAAGAGGGTGGTGAATTGTTTGAAAGAGATTTTCGATTACTTTTGAAGGTTTAGTGAAACTCAGTGAAGAAATCTAGAAAAGGAACCAAGTTAGCCAAGAATACAATCTGTTTTAAAGTGAAACACAGAAAAACAACTGGTTGTTTCTTTGATACAATCG
Source organism: Phaseolus vulgaris (assembly GCF_051622355.1). Classification (NCBI taxonomy): domain Eukaryota; kingdom Viridiplantae; phylum Streptophyta; class Magnoliopsida; order Fabales; family Fabaceae; genus Phaseolus; species Phaseolus vulgaris. The sequence continues at coordinate 46,473,240 of NC_143505.1, forward strand.
GTTGTTTATACCAGTAGAATTTAAAACAACCTAAAAACAGAATCTAAAAGAGATCAGAGAAAGAGAAATGCACACAAACAGTTGTTTACTCTTAAACCAAGAGTTACATCTAGTCCCCAGAAACTTCTAGGTTTCTACTATGCAACCAAAACCAGATTACAACACAAACCACCAAAAGAGTAACCTTGAGCCCTTCAAGAAACACACTCCTTTTGGCACAACAATCCACAGAATTCAGAACACCCTCTGATTCTGCACTTACACCCAATTACAGAAATACAGTAATCAAGGAAGAAGAGAATAGAATACACCTAGGTATTACAAAGCTTAAAGATCAAAAGTACACCCCAATCCTATTCCACACACTTGGAAATCCAAAACTTGATGTGAATCTTGAAAACTTGAAATTGAATTTGCACTATGATTTCTCAAAACTGTTTTTCTTACTTTCCAGAAGCGTATAACTAACTTTTTATACTCCAAAGAATAATTAAAAACATTTAAAATAAGAGAGCATTCAGTTAGAAATCATTTAAGAGAGATGCACAAATCAGAACTGAATTTTGTTAGGATTTTCAAAGAAACAATCGGTTGAAAACACGAAACAACAGATTGATTTAGTTTGACAGTTAAGTCAACCAAGACAAACAGCTTTCAACCTTTTTCAAAACCTTCTAAGAACAAAACAACTGGTTCATTCGATAAAGCAACATGTTGTTTTTCACTTAGTTAAAAAGCATTCCATTTTAAAAAGGTTTTCAAATCAAATCAGTTTTGGATTCAAACAAGGAGTGGATTACACTTTAATCTACCCAGATCCCACCCATACACAACAGCAACACCAGCCTTTCATCAAGCACCTTGGATTTCCACATTCAGGCAAGGACCAGATGAGCCCTTATGTGAATCCTCAAAGCGCTTCAAGATGTTATTAAGAAGATGCCCTAACCACGGAAGTGAAGACGTAGTCCAACTAAGTATATTTTATAACGATTTAATGCTTGACACTAAAATGATATTAGATACAACAATTGGAGGAACTATGATGGCAGTAGATACATAGCAAGTAACCAGAATAATAGATGCTTTAGCTTTAACGTACAACGAAATACAACATGACAGCGAAATTGGTCAAAAGAAAGGAGTGCAAGAATTAAGCACTATTGACGTACTCCTAGCACATAACAAAATCCTGACCCAGCAGATTGAAGCCTTGACAAAGCAAATGTCAAAGTTGCCTCATCAGTTACATGCTACCAACCCTCATCAATCTCAAAATTAGCCAAGGACATGTGATATTTGTGGAGAAACTCACCCTCAAAAAATATGTTCCTATGACCCCATAATGACAGAATAAGTTTAATACATGAATAACCAAGAAAGGAAAATGATGGAGTTCCTCTTGGCTACATTCTTGTTCTTCGGTTTGGATGAAGATTTGATGGAGAAATATGCATCGAAAGTGGATTTGGATTTAGTGATATTGAGCATGAGGTGTGTAGGAAAAGGAGAATAGGTAGCTTGAAGAGATTAGGCCAACCTCAAGTTGAAATCTCTAGGCTATTATGCAAAGTGAAAGCAAGAGAAGAGAGGCTCAAAAGAGATCGGTTGGAAACAATTTAGCAACAACTCAATATTTCATTCAAGTTTGGAAAATACAATGTGCAGTTGCCTATTTATAGAGGAGTGTAGCTTGTACCCAAGTTTCATAAAACTTGAAAGTCAAGCTTCTACTCTAGCTTGCATGGCAAGCTAGGGTAGTCTTGTCGACCAAGCCTCTCTAGTTTTAGCTTGGATCTCAAGCTTCAACTAAAGCGGCATGTAGCTTCCTTTCCTAAGGTGGCAAGTCTTTCTCTGTGACACTAACTCGGAAAAACCTACTCTAGTCAACTCAAAATACAAAGCTAGAAAATAGTTCAACCTAAGGTACTCTATACATGTATATACAAGGCTTAGAAGAATGTGATTAATATTTTTATGCTTCCTCTTCTTCTTCCTTTTATCCTAAGTTGGCGGTGGCTGGATGGACCTTCATCAAAACCTCTCTCTTAGAAAAGATTTGTTCTTAGATCTTCGATATGCTCCAGAGTTGCTACCTTTATTTATGCCTTTGTGTAGATTTTACTCCAGGGTCAAATATCATCTTATTAAAATAATCAAATAATAAAACAAGTGATATTTGTAAAAAAGAATTAAAAAAATTTAAATCATGATCTTCCTTTCAAGGTCAATGTACATCTTACTTGTTGATAGATAAACATATATGATCTAAGGGAAATTTTTTATTTTTTTCTTTATTTATCTATTTTCTACCTTATGAAGTTGCTTAATAGTTTGATCTAGTTGTTTTGTTCTAAGCAATCTTTCACAAGGTTTTTCTATAGAAGAAGAATTTATATTAATGCCTAGTGTAGTTCCAAAAAAAAATTCTTTAAGCCTGTCCTGACAAGGGTTTTCTATAGAGAAGTTCATGTCATTGTCTGGTTCAGCTTCAAATAAGGATATTGTTATTCTCTCTTTTTCTCTCTTTTCTTTTTTCTTCTCTTTTGTTTGTAAGAGCTTGTACTTTGTCTTTATCCTCTTTTTCTCTTCTAACATTTTAGAGATCAAAGATTTCCTTTGTAGTATCCTTCAACTCTCTCTTAAACTCTTCGCCCCTTTTATTTCTAAAATTATTAAGCATGTGAAATTGATGCACATGATTACTCATTGTTGAACTTAAAACTTTAAAAAGGTTTTCACAAATATTTTCGTACTTCAACAAGAATAATGAAATGGTTTTCACAAAGAATTTTAATAGAAGTTTTTCAGGGGTTCAAAAGCAAGAGTGTTTCCAAGTTCACTCCAAAGAAAGAGAGGTGAATCACTAGGATTGCTAAGTACCAAGTCTTTCCTGACCAGAGTTTACCTTAGATAACTCTCACAAGTGTTACCTCTAAGAAACTTTAAAAGTAATTTTTTTTACACCCTAGTTGGTGTGTGTGTAATGCAATGAAGGCCTATAGACCAAAGAAATGTCTACTACACAACGACAAGAAAGAAGACTTCCTAGTGTCACGGAGACTTATAAAACAATAACAAAATAACAAAATAAAGTAATTAAAAGAAAAATCAAAGCAATGCAAGTGAAGAAAAACTAGACGAGCCTTTAAGTGAAATTGACATTTGGAGTCAAATGACACACTCCGTACTATGCACGGTACTATTGCAATGTTTCTTTAATGGGATTGCTTTTGAAGCATTTTGCCAAACAAGCAAGCTACTTAAAAATTCAAATAAAGCAATGAAGAACTCAAAGGTTTCATAACACAATTACACTTTGTACACTTTAAAATACATAAACTTGTCAAAGTGTAAACTAATGTAATTCTTCTTTCTTTGCTCCTTTCATTCACTCCTAATTCAATGTTTATATGGTTCAACTTTTCTTGAGTGTCTTTCTCCTTTGATATCACTTTTCAAGTTGACTTTAGCTTCAAGTTTCCAACAAGAGAATTAACCTTGTCTCTTCAAGCTCCAGTGCACCAATCTCACTTACAAGAGTCCAAGAATCAAATTCAAGAAAAGTTCATTTCAAATAACTAAATTTAAGCGAATTGATATATGAGAAACTCAAACAAGAAATTAAGGCACACAAAAAAAAATTGGTAGTAGTCAAAAGAAATTACTGCAGAATGGTTCTGACATCGTTGCTTCCCAGATTTATGTAATTTTAATTTTAGATTTATGTAATTTTAATTTTATTGAAATTGACTGTGAAATTTCTATCATTGTTTGCTAACTCAATATATGGAAAATTCATAAGAAAATGTGAGAAAAAAACCATTGTATTGGTCCAAATAAGTTTTTGACCTAAAGGAAATCGCACATTGTTTTTCAAAGTTTTCCAACACTCCACATGTAGGCTTTCTCCATTTATCTTTGTTTTTTCTATTTTATTTTGATTCTGGATGCGCCTTTTTAACACATTGTTTTTAACATATTCAAGTTCTCAAATGCAATTTGAACTCGTATTCAGCTCGTGGTAAAGTTTTCAATCTTGCACAAATTTACAAAATTCTAACAACGAGAAAAAACTTAAGGATTCTAAAGAATTTGAACACAACTTCAAGACACGAAATATTTTATGCATTAAGAAACTTCCTATCGAACTATTAGGAAGTAATGAGCTCAAAATCATAAAATGAAAAAGGCACCAACAACTACACATAAAATTTTCATTGAACATTGTATCAAACAGCTTCCATACATTTCAGCTAGACATTTTAAGAAACACATAGTAAACTAGCTTCAGATGGAATTTTATGACAAATTAAGGAAACACATGACATGTAACATGACTAAATAGATTATAAAATGTAAAAAAAAAAAAAAATTGTTAAAAAATTCTACCGATTAAAATTGATCAAAGATTCAAAAATTCAAAACAGTGCACATGAACACATTAAGAACATCTAGAAAATCAATGACTACAAATTATCAACGATACAATTATATTAACTCGTCAGACGAGCCTCTGTATTAAGAAAATATCCATACTTAATCTATACATTCTTAGAATATTTTGTCACACTATTTCCAAAATCTTATTTAACATTTTTAAATCGTAAAAAATATTATTTTTAAATAAAATTATTGATAATTTTGGAAAAATTTTGTATTTAAAAACACAACACAGAATTTGAAAACTAATTTATATATTTTTATTAATAATAAAAGTTACTTTAAATAGCAATATTTTTTTAATATATAAAACAATATCTAATTTAGTCAATATAATAACTAATTATTTTTTATCTTTAAAATTAGTTTTTATTTAATAATTTTCTGGTAATGATTTTATATATTTTGAAAAGTTTATTCCAAAAATCTTGTTCTGAAAAGCTCATGTATTTCATGTTTTCAGAAACCATATTCCAAAAACCTTATTTAAAAATCCTTATTTTGGAAATCATTTTCCAAAACTTCTGAAAAGTTTGTTCCAGAAGATTTTTAGAACAAGTGAGTCTCCTTTACAAAGATAAAATGATTATTTTAAATTATGAAAATGCAAGAAGAAAAAACCTAAATTGTTCTAGGGAATAATAAACATGGATTATTTCTTCCTACACCCCATATTTTCCTCATGCACCTCCATAAGGTTTGGGAAATGAAAAGTATCCCCCATACAATTTTGTTGGAGGAATGAATTTGCATATAATACTTTCTGAATTACACGGAATAAATAATATTGAAAATAAGTAATTCCAGATTAAGTAATAATACTCAAAACATAATTTTTTGAATAGTGTAATCTAAAATTAATTTTTTCATTCTGAATTAATCAATCCAAAACTTTATTTTCTATGAAAAAAATTCAATTCAGAAGTATTTTATAATTCGGAACACCAAAAGTCATCGCAACCCAATTGCGCTCCACCGCAAACACACTTCCTCGCATGAATTGTGTCCTAGGTTCCCATTTCAACGTTGAGGTGCTATTTCTCGTCCTAATTGTTGTTTTATTGCAATTAATCGAAACCCTAGAATTGTGTAATTAGAGAAATTGCTAGAAACGATCAAGGTTAGGTTTCGAATGTTCGGGCGAATTGTGCAGTGTTATGTGATATGCACTGTCTTAGAATGGAATGGCTTTGTGCCTCGAGTTTGTCTGCTAATGTGGTGCTGGAATGTTCGGGCGAATTGTGCAGTGTTATGTGATATGCACTGTCTTAGAATGGAATGGCTTTGTGCCTCGAGTTTGTCTGCTAATGTGGTGCTGCAACGCCCTGTTGTTTAACGATCTAGAAGTTAAAAAATTTGGTCTTCCAGTATTATTATTTTCAGTATTAGTTAACAATTCCCAGTATTATTTGTTTTCAATATAATTTAACATTTCAAACCGAAATTTATCAAATAAAATTGCTTGGAGTGCTTTTGTTATTTTCCACACATTATGGAGGTGTACGAGAAAACCATTGGGATGCACGAAGAGACATCAAGATGTATCCTTGCAAATTGTAATATTCCACACTAAAACACCACATTTAAACATCTGCTGTATAAAATTTAAATGCGGAAGTGTTAAACATAAAAGGATAAAAGAAACAGATGAAAATGGGAATAATTTTGAGTACAAAGGTGATATGTACAGAGTAGCATGGTATCCAATCCTTACAAGTAGTGCTTCCGGTGGTTTAGCCTAAGAATTGTTTCATTGGCTAACTAAACAAAAGGGTTAGACTCGGACAACCTTTTACAGCAGACAAATCATCACACTAATTAATAACACGTGGACCATAATTCTTAAATATGGTAGGTATTCTTCAAGCCAAAGGTTAAATTATCTCTCTGGAGTGCCATATCAATTGCTAGATCCAAACCAGTGCTTTAAAAATTAAACAAAAATACAAGCAGCAAACTGTGAATTCTGAAGGAATAATACAACCAACTATTGTTACAACAGTGCACCCAGACCAACTCTAGCAACTTGAAGACTGAACATTTGGAGATATCTTATATTCCAATGAGCGACAGATCTGTCATCAAAAGAAAAAAAAAAACAAATAAGGCAGTGAAGAAAAATCAAACCATGCTACAATTATAATTTGCATTAAACCGGTAAGAAACGGTTTGCTCCTCTTCCCCATCCTCTTATTTCACAAATTTAATTTTTGCATGAAAGTTTGTTCATCAAATAAGATGTGATAGGAAGCAAATAACTAAGGTACTGTAAGTACCTAGAATCTACCATTAAGTTATACAGAAATAAAAGTAAACATTGACTCTTCTCAGATGATAATAGGTAGGAAGGAATGATCCACTTACACGGAAAACCTAAAATATACGGACAACTAAATGATGACACTAATTTAGGGAATAAAAATATAAACTAATAATATTATAAATATTATTTTTAATATCATAAGACCATAATATAAAATCTTTAAGCCTCTTAATTTTTTCTTTTGGGCCACTTTTGGCCCATCCTATAATTATCCACCCATTCACATTGGACCTTGTCCTCCATGTCCTTGAAAAGACAATTTCTCCCTGCTCCTCCATATCATTTATGAAATGGACCCAGGCAAAATTTAAAACTCGACATTGTTGCTTACAAATGCACAAATCCGAAAGTGATTTTTATAAATTCCAGATTTCGAAATCCAAAAGGTCATTTTCGTATTTCATTTAAACTTTCAGATGGTCATATCCGAAAGTGAGTTATAAGTTTCATATTTTCATATTCATAATAGTGTGTTGTAAATGGTGCTGAGGATTGAGATCCGAAACTCATTTATACTTGCTTACAGATCTTGACATGAGATGGTCATTTATATTGTTCAGGTAAGCTTTCGGATGGTGAAATCCATAAGTGACATTAATTTTGAATTTGTATATCCAAAACTATGATTTGACTTACGGTTATGAATATCCGAAAGGAAAAAAAGTTAAATCATTAAGGACAAAACAGACATTCATGTCAGTGTGTTGGGTGCAGGTCTGAATTGATATGGTGTAGGGAGAATCAACCCCTTGAAAATTGCATGAAGTTGCCCATTCGAATAGGCGATCGTTTGAAGATTTGTCCAACAATTGTGATTAAAAAAATGTAATGTGATGTGACCTAGGACAATTTTGGTTAAGCACACATAATGTGCCTTCGGCTAAGGGTGGAGATTCAAGGGTGTTCACAATTTGATTACATTAAATAAATAAGATATGATTTAATATTTCTTCTTCATTGTAAATAAGAATATCCACTTATCCAACACAATTCATTGTATTTCTTATGGGTTTCTCCCTTCTCAACATGATATTAAGAACCTAACGAGAAAGTCAAATCCATACTTTCTATGAGGGTCACCTACTCATTGGAGTAAATTTTGAAAAATTGTGTTAGAGATTCCGCATCAAGTAAAAATAAAAACATTTTATAATATATAAGTAGGTACAAATCTCATCTTATGAATCAGTTTTGTAAAATTGAGTTAAGCTTAAAGTTCACTTCTTAACATGGTATCAAAGTCATTTAGATATTCTAGCAAGAATTTGTTGGATTTATAAGGTCATTTGCTATCATACCGCTATCGGACCACCCAAAAATATATAGTCTCACACAAGTTTGCAAGTCTTATTGTGAAGAGGTGTATTAAAAATCTCACATTGATTAGAAATAAAAACATTTCATGAGTTGGTTTATAAGGTTGAGTTGTGTTTAAAGTTCACTTCATAATAAATTGTGTATGCTTTTTGGTTCATGTTTCCTTCCTAGTTGTCATTGTTCACACCAGATACACGTATCGTAGATCACTATTGCCATTGCCATTCACTACAAACAACTCTTGGATGTGCTTCTTCTAGACGTTATGTTTACCATGGAGGTTTTTGCGACGAGTACTATTTACCACAAACATCTTACGAATAATGTTTACTGACAACATTTTTCTAGCGACTACTCTTTACCACTGTTTTTCCAATAGATTTTGTTTACCATTGACTTACTCCAACAAGTACTATTTACTACCAATGTTTTCCCAATGAGTATTGTTTACTACTGTGTTTTTCCAACAATGAGTTTCCTTAACCATCAAGCTTTCTCCAATCAACATAACCATTCAGTGTTGACATTTTCCTAATGTGTTCCTTTCTTTTCTTTTGAGCATTTTTTTTAAACCAGCAATTATCACCATTTACACTGCCTTGTTGTGCAATGACCATTTCTTGCTCTCTAACTGTCATGACCTATAAGCATTTTTGCTTTTTGACAACCATTGTGCTCTCTGAATACTTTTGCTTTCCAAAAGCCGCCATGTTCGCTAAGTTGCTTTCCAACAACTACCGATCCTCTAATCATTTTTGCTATCCAAGAGCTATTGTGTCCTTTAATCATTTTTTTCACTCCAACAGTCATCAATTCAACTACCCATTTTGCTCTTCAACAATCATCCTATCCTTTGAGCATTTTTAACAAGCTTGACTCATGATGCATGTCCCAACTCAAGGAGAACCTTAAAAATATGATTTGAAAGGATGAACATATAATGTCACTTTGACATAGAGAAAGTTATGTTCAGAAAATATCTACTAGCTATGTTATTATTTACTTTGTCGACTTTGGCAACCAACTGGCGATTGACGTGTTTTACTAAGTCTCTTAAAGGGTTTAGTGTTGATGACATTTATGACAAGTTTATCTCATATCTTTCATATGTTCGAACTTAGGAAAAGTATTTATGAATGGTTAGGAAATACCTTAGCAAATATTACTCATTATTAGATATTGGGGGTGGATCTCCGTCAAAATCTCCTTGTGTCTATGCTTCCAAGGGTGTCTTCAATACTTATTTGGGTTCTAGTGAAATCTTTGCAACCATCAACTTTGTTTCTCTTAGAGCTTTTATAACTAACCCTTTTTTTCTATGAGGTTTATCTACACCACGGGTATGGGTTGTAGAAGGTACTGTAATAGGTATTGTGGTAGGTGGTTGAAGCAGAAACTAATAGATAAACATTGAAAGGGGAAGAGAGGATTAGAGCATATGGGTTCAAAAGTCCAATGGAGTAGAGGAAACCAATTGGGTACAAATGGAAACTAAGTTGTGACTGTCACTGTGGCAATAGCAACTGTGATGAAGTGGTAGACGATTAGAAGGTTGGGAGTAGGAGGAGAACCATGGGGTTGCATAGTGAAAGGATAAACAACCATGACCATGATCTTCAATATGATTTCACGTATCATGGGAAAATAAGATAAACATGAATAACAACATTTTGTTTTTTGTTCTTCCAAGAAATAATATTTCTTCCAAGCAAAACACAACAACCTATGGTAGAACGTCTATCCATAGGAAAACCAGCCAATCGTCGACACAATACCCAAAGATTTTGGGTAGTCCCTTTATCTGCATAAAGTAGTACTTGTCCTAGAGCTTTTTTGGGATATCTTAGAATACAAATAACAACATTCCAGTGATCAATACAAGAATTTTGCATGAATTGACTTAACACCAACTACAAAAGGAAAATATGGTCTAGTAATAGTGAGATATTGTATATCTTTTTTAATCAAAGAAAACTTATCCTTTTCACCATTAATTTTTTATTTAGATAAATTGGACAATTCACTTATTTGCAATCAATCATGCCCGTCTCTTTCAGGATGTCAAGGGTATATTTCCTTTGAGAGATTATAACTCCTTCCTTTGATTGTCGACTTGCAACCCACGACCACCGCACGAACTGCCACAACCCCACGACCTAGCTGCCACCACAGCGCGACCACTTCGCTCGATCGCCACAACTACCACACTCCACAGAAGAAGACGCACCACCTTCGCACACTCCATAGAAGACGCAATGTGAAACCAAAACGAAAACAAAATGTGAAACCCTAAGGGGAGTTTATTTCATTTAATTTTCCCCATTCAGAACAACACCATTTTGGGTTAGAAAAAAAACCAGTTGAACTCGCCAACTCGAACCAGACTCGCATTTCACTCCGATTTCACCGAGTTCACTCTGAGTCTGCTGAGTTTACTCAAAAAGCGAATCTACTACCGAGTTAACTCGGTAAGGGCATGTGGACACGTAAACTTGAACGAGTCAACGAGTTGACTCGCAAGTTTGATAACCATGGGCATCACTATGAAACTTGACTATTTAATCTAACTATTTAATCAATTTAATCTAACTATTTAATCAATTTAATCTATCAATATGTTATGTAGAAATATGTACCTTCATTATGTTTCATAGTTGGAGGTGACAATTTTATCCCCTTCGAATATAAGGAGATGCAGAACCAGAGGACTGGGAAAGTAGCGGCCTTTGGACAAAGGTATGATTTAAGAGTTTAGCAGCAGAGGAACGTTCATCTGGATTAACTTTGAGACACTGCAGGATAAAATCCTGTGCATCCCTTGAAAGGGATTCTGGCACAATGGGGAGCTCGCCTCTTCCAATTCTAAACAATGCCTGCATCTGTTGTCCAGAGAGATTCATCAAACTCAAAAGTCAAAACCAGCAGAAATGCAATGACACTTACACATATAGGGGATGTAATAATGAGAAAGTATTTTTTTATTTTAGAGTGAGAAATAAATTTAAGATATACAACCATACATGATTGGTCAAAATTTAAAAAAAAAAATATATATTGTTGCTTAATAAAATGACTTTTTAAAAACTCAGATCACCATTTATTTTATTCTCGATAAGATTTAATGGTCAAATATTTTTGTGTACACTCATAAATATTCTCTCATTTAGAGAAAGGGAGTTGGCATTAAAATCTGAAAAATTGTGAAAACTGATGAAAACTTGACAAATGAAGGAAAAACGTGGTAAACTGAAGAAACAAAGTTGTGGGTTATACAGGAACTGGTGATGATGAAAGTAGTAATAATACATACACATTCTAAGTGAGAGTATGGAAATTGGCCAGTTAACATCTCTAACACAGTACATCCCAAACTCCATATATCGGCTGGAAGCCCATAACCTTTCTGTTTACCTCTTACAACCTGCATGTTAGAGCAATACAGCTTAATAACCTCCAACTATGCAATTAAGAAATCAGACTATATATCCAAAAAGATGGATTTTTTGCTATATAAAAGTATCTTTTCTTTGCATGTATTGGGTACTAAGGAGGCTGATGAAGTCATGTAAAGCTCAAGTTTGGATGAGGAATTTTAAAACTTCAAGAAATTTCAAATGTTTAAAATTTGGATGGCTTTGATTTAAATTTCTTTCATTGTTTAAATATTTTGTTTAGATAAATCAATTCAAGTTTCTTGAACTTCAAACTCTTAATTTGGATAGGACAATTTAGTATTATTTTATATTCAAAAAAAATTAATATATCTTTAAAAATTGAAATTTTAATATTAAACTTTATGAAAAAAAAATCAGTAATGTTTAATAATCCAAAAAACTAATATTATATAATATATAATTATTCAAAAAATACTAATATTGATATTTTTTTACACCAATGTCGATAGAAAGAACAGAAAAGAAAATAAAGAGTGAGATGGGAAAGAGAGGAGAGCAAGAGAGAACAAAGAGAGAGAAGAGAACCAAAGGATAGAGAAGACATAAAGGTTAGAAAAAAAGAGAGAACATGAAGAATTTCAAACTAATTTTTTTGTAGAATTTGAAATTCTACAATTTCAAGTAATCAAAATGTTTTTATAAATTTTTAGAATTTCAATTTCTTTCTAAATTTCCTATCCATATAACATTTTAAATTCACTAAAAACGATTAAGTATTCCCTTAGAATTCCCCATCCAAACTCAAGGGCAAAGTTTCTAGTTTAAAATTCTTTCCATTCATGAAGCAGTAATGAATTCTTGAAAGCAGACATAACTAACTATAGTTGATTGTGTTAATTGTAATTATTTGTCAACTTGTCGTTCTTTCATTTTATTCTTTCATATCTTTCCATTGTTCTTTAAAAAGTTTAGGCTGTCACTGATTTCAATCCTAAAACTTGAGGAATTTGATTCTGATCTCTATATATTTGAACAACTCACTCGTCTAAATTATATCCAAGTTTCACACACACACTACTTATATGCACCAATTATTACATTGATCAAGATTTAAGGTGTAAAAGGAAAAGAGAAAAGGTGTTCAGTTTCAATGCCAATAATTTAGGCTGACCTAGAAGATGGCCTAATAATTCAGAAACTTGATGATTATCAATTTCTGTTTTGCCACTAAGCAAAGAACATTGTATTATAATAGAAACCAAGGATCAGAAACACGTAATTTGTATCCATGAAAAATAGAGAAATAAGAGATAATTACAAGTAACAAGACTATAATCTCCACTCACAGACCAAATGCTGAGAAGGAACTCTCTGCCCAAACCTAAGCCAAAAGATAAAAACAATGAGAATGCCAAGAGGTACTCTCTTGCCATGCATCGTAATAACTCCCACCTTTTCTAATCAAGCAGGAAAAAAAACACTTGACAGAATAAGTCATACAGTCCCTTCCTCCTACTTAAATTACCATCATATTTCCTCTAGAGTATACTCTGTTAGGTTCCCAAAAAGAAAAACAAGGACTCACTCACAAAACTGTTTTATTCCAGCACGGTTCAGCACTCACAAAAGAATTACAAAGGAATATAGCTCATTTCACACAGGTTTCACCCTGTCAAACATTACACAACAATTCAGCTAACCCCACCCATTCGTGGTTGGTCTTCATTTAAAGATCCCCCCGTAACAAACTCACTAACCCCCTTACTTTTAAATTTCCTTCTATGATACACCCTCCATGTATTGTCCTTATTTTCTTGCCTAACATTATTCCCTTCGGCCAAAACAACCTTGACCTAAGGTTGAAATCTGGAAATTGCTCCTTAATGGTCGCCACATCTCACACAGGTTTCACCCTGTCAAACATTACACAACAATTCAGCTAACCCCACCCATACGTGGTTGGTCTTCATTTAAAGATCCCCAGTAACAAACTCACTAACCCCCTTATCCTTTATTTTTAAATTGCCTTCTATGATACACCCTCCATGTATTGTCCTTATTTTCTTGCCTAACATTATTCCCTTCGGCCAAAACAACCTTGACCTCAAGGTTGAAATCTGGAAATTGCTCCTTAATGGTCGCCACATCCTCCCATGTAGCATTATCATTGTCCCCTTCATTCCATCTTATTAAGATTTATGGAACGTGTGCTCCTTGTGCTGTTACTTCACGTCCATCCAAAATTTCTTTTGGATAGAAATTCACCCCTTATCCCTGAAACTTGAGTTGGGAAACACGGGAAACTGGGTGTATTCGGGCTTGTCCTGGTAATTGTAGCCTAAAGCCACTGAACCCACCTTTGCTAGAACTGAAAAAGGCCCATAATATCTGGCTGCCAATTTAGGATGCAATCGACTAGGCATAGATAGTTGTCGATGCAGACAAATTTTCAAGTATACCATATCTCCTACTTTAATTGGAGAATTTTTTCTATGGCGATTGGCAAACTTGGACATTTGATCTTACGCTCTTCTTAAATGAAATCTGAGTTGAGTAAGGGCCTCATCCCTATTCATTAAATCTTGTGCCACCGCCTCTACCATTGTTTCCCCTGGAACAAAACGAGCCAAAGATGGGGGAGGTCGTCCATACACAACTTCAAAAGGTGTACACCTTGCTGCCCCGTGAAAACTAGTGTTATACCAATATTCCACCCAGGGAAGGAAAACCGCCCACATTTTGGATTGCTCTGAGCTAAAGTAACAAAGGTACGTTTCCAACATTCTATTCAACACCTCTATTTGACCATCCATTTCTTGATGATACGTCATGCTCATCCTCAACGACGTTCCCCGCAATTTGAATAATTCCTTCCAAAACAAACTTAGAAATATTGAGTCTCTATCACTGACAATGGAAGGGAAGTTGGAATGTCGTGCAATCTCACCACCTCTTTAACAAACACCTCCGCGACTGATCTAGCTGAATACAGATGTTTAAGAAGGATGAAATGACCATACTTACTAAGATGATCCACTACCACCAAAATCGCATCCTTCCGACATGATTTAGGAAGTCTAACAATGAAACCCATACTTATCTCTTCCTATATTGCCTTTGGAATCAACAACGGTTGAAGCAATCCTTGTGGAGAGCAAGCTTGATACTTGTTCTGCTGGCACACTGCACAGGCTTGGACATATTCAGTGATGGTCTTCTTCATGCCCATCCAATGTAAAGACTAAGCTATTCTTTTGTAGGTGCGGAAAATTCCTGAATGTCCCCCCATAAGAGTAGTATGGTATTCTTGGAGTACTTTGGGAATCCAACTCAAAGATGATGATAAGACGATCTTGCCCTTGGATTGGAGTCTTCCATTTTCCAGGGTATAATTCCCATGTGACTCCGGACTGATCCTTAATTCCTCCATGATTTTCTTTAAAGCAGGATCTTGCTAATTTTCTGCCTCTGCTAGCTCAATGTCCCGCCAATAAGGTTTGGAGAAAATATTGATCTCCACAGCCCCTTCTTCTTCCTCCTCCACTCTTTGTGATAACGCATCTGCCCCCTTATTAGATGTTCCCGGTTTGTATACAATATCAAATTCATAACCCAACCATTTTGCTAACCAATTTTGTTGGTTCTAGGTGGTGATCCTTTGCTCAAGTAAGTACCTTAGACTCTTCTGTTTCGTGTATACCGTAAATTTTCGTCCTAACACGTAAGGTCGCCAATGCTGAAGCCATTAATTCCTTCTCATATATAAACTTTGTTAGAGAAGTCTCTACCAAAGCCTTGCTGAAAAAGCAATAGGTTTTTTATTCTGGGACAACACGCTCCCAAACCAGTGCCTAAAGCATCGCATTCAATGCAAAAAGGTTGGCTGAAATATGGCATCATTAACACCAGAGCATTACTGACCGCATTTTTTTAACTGTTGCATGGCATTTGTACTCTCTTCCGTCCACTCAAAATTCCCCTTTTTCAACAATTGTGTCAAGGGTCTCGCCATCCTTCCATAGTTAAGGATGAATCTTCTATAGTAACCTGTGAGGCCTAAAAATCCTCTCAAAGCCTTCAAGGATTTAGGAGTCGGCCATTGCATGATCACTAAAATTTGCAGAGGATCCATCTGAACTCCCTCTCCCGAAATTACATGCCCCAGATCCTGGACTTCTTGTTTACCAAACTCGCATTTTTTTGTGATTTGTGTAAAACCGGTGTTCTGTGAGAGTCTTCAAAACCTGTTTCAAATGTGTCAAATGCTCCTCCCACGTGTTGCTGTATATCAAAATATCATTAAAAAAGAACAACACAAACTTCCTCAAGTACAAATGTAGAATGTTATTCATGGTGCACTGAAAAGTAGCAGGTGCATTAGTTAGCCCAAACGGCATAACTGGTGATTCATAATGTCCATGGTGAGTACGAAAAGTAGTCTTTTGTATGTTTGATTCATGCATACAAATCTGATGATTAGCAGCCCGCAAATCCACCTTGGAGGTAATGGGCCCCAAACAATTCGTCCAACAATTCATCTATTACTGTAATGGGAAATTTATCCGGAATGGTAGCCTTATTCAAGGCCCTATAGTCCACACAAAATCTCCAACTGTCATCCTTCTTTTTTACTAGAATCAATGGGCTTGAATAAGGGCTGTTGTTGGGTCTGATTATCCTTGCCTTCAGCATTTCTTCAACCTGCTTCTCTATCTCTGTCTTCAGCAGATGTGGGTGTCTATACGATCTCACATTAATTGGGTCTATCCCAGCTTTAATTGGGATCTTATGATCAATCTCCCTGTTGGGTGGTAGATGTTTGGTTTCTTCAAAAAACCCCTCACATTCCTTCAAAACATCTTTCAAATTTGTTGTCTGCTTCAAAGTTAGCCCAGCGATCTCCTTGTCACTCCCGAACTGATTATATTTGGTTGGTCAACCTCTTTATTCCCCATATAAGGACACCGCTTTGATCTCCTTATCCTTTTTTAAGCTTTAGAAGTCACCAAAGTTCTAGATAACTTAAGGTTTCCTCTAATTTGCACATGTTAACTGTTAATGCAAAAATTCATTGTCAATGTTTTCCAATTAACTTTCACATCGCCCAAAGTTGCCAACCATGCTACTCCCAAAATCACATTCACCCCTCCTAGCTCAAATAGGAAAAAGGTCTCCTTATAATTTCCCAGCTTCACCCCCACATCCTGACAGCACCCACTCGCCCTTTTCTTATGGCCATCACCTAACTTCATGTTATACGATGATGTGGACTCAACTGGTAATCCCAATTGACTAACCAACTCGGCAGATATGAAGTTGTGACTAACCCCATTATCAATCAACACCAACGCTATTCTTCCCTTCACTTTCCCTTGTAACTTCATGGTGTTGGGTTGTTGTGTTAAACCTCCAACAGAAAAAATGGATAAATCCATCTACTGACACTCCCTCTCTTCTTCATCCTCCAGACTCTCCTCAATTTGCCCCTATACCTTGGCTCACCTTCAGCAGGGACTCCTTCATCTTTTGCGCAGATGATTACCCGCAAATTCTTTTCAGGACAACGATGCCCTGGCACAAACACCCCTCCACAGTAGAAACATCTTCCTTCTTCCCTTCGTCGCACATATTCCGGGTAGGGAAGGGTCCTAGACCCCCTGTTTCTTGAACCTTCTCCTGCAACTCCTCCTGACCGACCCTCTCTACCTGAGTTGGAGGACTCCTTTCTTGCATTGCTAGCCAAGCTAGACGAACCTGCCCACTATTTCCCCAATACACTTTTGTGTGGTCTGTTATTATCGTACCTCCGTAATAACGTCCATAGGGAGCGTTATTCCTATACCCATTGCTACCCCATTTTTCTCCCCTGAAGGATTCCTCCACATCCAACGCAATTTCCATGGCTCTCATTAATTCCTTGGGATCATGGGGTCTGATTTGGTTGTGAATCTTGGACTGTAACCCAGCAAAGAAATATCCCAGCAGTTGTTCATCTCTGGTTTGCAGTGCTTGTGATACTAACAACTCCAACTCTTGAATGTATTCATCCACTTTTCCATTTTGTTTGATCTTTGCTAGCTTCTCAAAGAACTCCTTTCCTTTTCGAACCTCCTATTCAACGCCATTGAAAATTCTTCCCCAAAAGGGTTCTTGGAATTCTTTCTCCAAAAACTGAACCAAGGAGTGATGTTTCCTTCCATACTGATGAAGGCCAATTTTAATCTTCCCTTGGCTAACACATTCTGCACCTCAGAATTTTTTTGCTCTAGCCAACCAACCCATTGGGTCCACACCCTCAAAAATCAGTAATTCCACCCTCCTAAACCACGGTTTCAGCTCTCCTTCATCCTCCTTATCCAACTTGTTATCCTGTCAACGTTCTTCCCTTCTTTCATCGCCATTCAACGAACTCTCTCCCCCCCCTCAGACATTATGTCCTATTTCTTGATATCCCGCAGCTTTTCTTTGATTTCTTTCAACTCCAACATGCCTTCCTTCAACCCCATAATTTCTGCTCTCATTTCTGAGTTCCATAGGGCCACTTCCCAAAACCAAAACTTGGGCCTTATCATTGTCATCTGTTTAAAGGCAACCCTATCCTTTGAAGTTGTGGGCAAGTCAAACCGATAAACCATGGATAGAATGTGTAACTTGTATTGTTGAACAAAGAGAAATACGAGAGAACTGTAGAAAGACTATATAGCCTCCCCTTATAGAGCAAGTGTTCAAGAGAGAAGAAATCCTCTGCCAAAAGCCTATCCTAAAGAGAAAAACAATGAGAATACCATGCAGAAAAAAGGAAAATCTAAAACAAAAAGTCATGTGCTCTCTTCCTAATTCATTTATTGATTTACCCACATTGCATACTATCCAAACTTTTGGTCCATTTCTCTTATCCTCAAGTTGGGTCCCATTACTATATTACACTTGATGTCCATGCAACACTCAAAAGTTTCATTGTTTCACCTTTTCAAATAAACCTATTAAAAAAGTAGAACATAACAAAATATTTCATAGTTAATTTTGTATGGTAGCATTTCCAGATGAACCAATAATAACCTTATATCCTAAGCAGGACAGCTAATAACTTCACAAAATGAGAAAGCAAGCATTTAGACCAGTGAGATTTAAATCCATACTGTTTGTGGTAGATGTATGGCAAATCACTTTCATTTAGTAACTGTCAGGTCCATGGCTGAAAGAAAGTATAAACTCAATCTAGAACCATGGATCCAGCAACAAACTTAATTATCAACTGTTACTTAATAACAACCATGTCTACACTCCACTAATACATATGATGACCCATACCCATTTTTTAATAACTTCAGTTAGAAGAGAATATTGAAAGGCAAACCTCTGGGGCCATCCAGAATGCTGTTCCCTTGCATGATTTAACATCATTTAATTTGATTGCCTGAAAAACAATAAGAATAAGAAATATTAGAAAAAGGAAAGATAAGCAACTGAAGATTGTTCAGAAATAAAAGTTTGACAGGAACAAAAGAAAGGCATGAACTAAGAGCCACCTTTGCCAATCCAAAATCTGAAAGCTTAACAGATCCATTTGCATCCACCAATATATTTGCACATTTAATGTCCCTATAATTGATTGGAAATAATTAGGTAATATATACAAAGATTTTTTCATGACATTACATTAATGAAACAGAAATACAGAAAAAATTAGCATACTGTGCAACCCAGAAAAGAAAACACTAATCATTAAATTTCCAATACCAAACCCTCATGTGTGACACTGACAGGTACACTCTGATTGGATGAGAATTGCAATTTGAAGAAAAAAAAAATGGAAAGGAAAGAAATGTGTGATTTTTCAGAAGAAATTTGGATTGATAGAATTTAAAAGAAATGAGATAAAGATATTTATTTTCAGTTGTTTGGTTAGATGAGTAAGTAAAAGGCTACTGAGAGATAATGATAAAAGGCAACTTTATGATTTTTTTTAAAATTTATTTACACATAATATACTATTTATGTTAAATTTATTTCTGATGAAGATTACATTAAAAAAATTATCTAATTTTATAAATAACTTACACATGAAGCATAGCATGATTAATACTGCCAAATGGACAACAACTAATATGAGCTGAAACTAGTTTTAATAGAATGAAAACTGTTACAAGGGGAAAGGTCCAACTGACAGAACATGGGGTGACTGCATTTTGGTGGGACCCGCCAATTTTCAGATACCTCCCTCTCAATTTCCACATAAAGAACTATAATTGCACAAATAATCACTCCCTCAGAAATCATTCCATCCAAACAAACACAAGGATATCACTTATAAGGTTTCAGTTCCAGTTCCAAAGCAAAAGGAAATGTTCCATACACTCTACATCTAGAACTCAAGTACTATTTTTCTTAGGGTAATTCTCATCTTTCCTATTG
The DNA here is from genome assembly GCF_051622355.1 of Phaseolus vulgaris. Lineage (NCBI taxonomy): Eukaryota > Viridiplantae > Streptophyta > Magnoliopsida > Fabales > Fabaceae > Phaseolus > Phaseolus vulgaris. Next base: position 46,493,133 of record NC_143505.1, read on the forward strand.
GATATAGTGAATCATTCAGCCTCTCAATCTTAACCTGGTCCAATATCAATTTTACATTTGGAGAAAAATTACATCCAACAATTCTGACATAATAAATTAACATCCAACATTAAAAGCACCTCCACAATGGAAATATCAGGATTCATACTGACACTAAATGGTGTTTATTTGAGGCAAGAAAAGGATAACCATCACGATATAACTGGGTGAGAAATCAGTTTCTCCATTCTATATGTTTCTTCCATTCCTCTCTAGTGTATCTGTTCTATTACTCAATATACTGACCCATTAGAAGTACTAATGGGGAAATGATTTCAATTGAAATTTCTGCAATTCCTTATCACGTGAAAAACATGTAGTAACAAGATGTCTATGGCCAAAACAAGAGTCTAAAAACAAGAAGAAACACAAATACAACAAAAGTCCTTTTAATATTTATATAGAAATTATAAGACAGCAAATGGAAGTTTCTCCTATGCAAGGTAAACAAGAGCCATAAACTTCATTCTTGTCTGAGACTATCAGAAAACCAGAAGAGATCAATATAACAGAGGAAAGAAAAATTAATTTTATAAATAGGTCACCTGTGAACGATGTTTCGATCATGGAGATACTTTAAACCATGCAAAATCTGCCTTGTATATGCAGATACTTGAGAATCTCGAAGAGTATATCTCTGGTAGAGGTCTCTAAGAGAACCTTTAGTTACAAGCTCAATAAAGATATACAGATTTGACGCATCCTGCAATAAACAACGTGCAGAGTGTAAATTACAAAATACAGATTTTACTATGCATCAGTTATATTATAATACAGCATGAAATTGCAAGCTGTCTCAAAATATTTGATGGAATCTCACAGTATCCAAAGTTTTGGCATGCAACAAAAAACCTAATGTTGTTCCTAATTTTTTATATAAAATAAATAAATTGAAATCTGGTGCTCCACATAAAGTTCAGTTATTTGTCACCTTGTATTGCACAAAGGCCGACAACACCCTGGTAGTTGAACCAAATGCAAGAAAAGTGATCTCCATTTAATTATATGCTATACTAATATAAAGATGATAAACCTCACTAAACCAAAATAAAAAGTTTGCAATGATATTAATTTTATCATCCAAAAAGCCCATAATATTACAGATATCATTTACTTCCGGACTTTCAAGTGGTCTTTTTTTTATATTAGGTCTATTTGGAAAAATTTCCCTATAAGCACCTTTAGAAAAGGATTGCTGATAAAAAATAAAAAAAGAAAAGGAAAATAGGGGGAAATTAAATCAGTTTCTTCACAAATTAAAAGTAGTTTATACATGAGCTAATTTGTAAGTGTTAGTTCCTATTAACTTGGTTAACCTATAGGAAAGAAAGACAAATTGAGTTGAAACCGTATGTTTCCGAGATAGCACGAGTGCTTTGTTTATATTGAGAAAACGAAATCAATACAATAAATAGAGGAGATTTGATATCCTTTAATAACAAAAATATGATACTGAGAAAACGAAATCAATACAATAGAGGAGATTTGATATCCTTCAATAACAAAAATATGATACGGGAATAAATAAAATTGTTCTTGATAATACATATATAATCTAGATATTCTTTATTATAAAGGATATGCACCTTATTTCTATAATCATAACAAACTTCTCCAAGCTATTCTACTCTTCTCTTCTTATTTTTCCCCCCTACTATAAGTGCTTATGGAGAAGTTTCCACTAATCAAACTCATTATTAGTTACTACAGTTTTTTGGATCCTCAGTAATATCAATATCAGACATTTTATTGCCATTTAAATTTAAATTTCATGCAAATACTCTCATTTTTCATTCAGAGGGGTAGAAACTGTCATGTATATATTCTATTCCTGACCCAAGCTACAATTTCTCCATTTAACTGAAAGCAACCAGTAAAATGTATCCTATGTGTGAAACATTTAATACAATTGATGGAAACTGTCAGCATAGATTCAAAAATGATTCTTAACAAGAAAATATCAAACTGAACACAAAGGAAAGGGTAAGAAAAAGTACCATTTCAGTGCCAAAGTATTGAACTATATTCTCGTGTTCAAATTGACTCAAAAGTGCAATTTCCTGAGAGGAACAAATAAGTAAGTTTAGAAAGAAATCTAGAAAAAAATATTGACAATAAGGTAAATAAACCAGATACAATTAATCAACTTTCAAAAATATATTGTACGATACTTCAAAAAGATAGCACTATATTTGGATAAGAGAACCTTTTTCTTTCCATCAAAGGATTTCCACTAATGGAAAATGATTGAGGCCATTTGGTTCAACAAAATGTTTTACGTTTACATTTTCTTTTCTATTGTCAAAATTTGTACAGGAAACAGATAACAATAAAAAGTTGTTTCCACTTTCCTGTACAAAATTTTGAAACAAAGAAAAAAAATGAAAACAAGGTGTTACTTTGTAATTAAAAGTGAAAGCACTAAACAAAAATAAGATACATTCTTCTAAAACCAAATCAATAGAGAGAAGAGAGTAATCCCATCTCACCTGTTCCAGTTGATATACACTTTGCCTTGCCTGATTCCCTTGATCAAGTAGTGAAACTTGTTTTACAGCAAAAAAGAACCCATCTCTACAGTGGAAATCAGAACATATAAAAAAATTAACAAAAGGAAAGCACTGGCTGTTAGCACTTAAGTAACCTGTAAAAAACACCATAACAGGATCAAAAAATATCAAAACCTGTGAACTTCAATTTATTTAGAGCTTTGCTAATCAAAAAAAAAGAGGGGGCTTTGTAGGGAGACCAATCCATACAATGAAGCATTTTGAATACAAGATATATAGAAGATAAAATATGATAATTTAACTAAGTGGCTAAATGAACTTGATTTCACCATTCTATGACAAAGAATTACTCATATAATGCTTATGTGCATTTCCCAATACAGAAGAGCAACAGAACAAATATACTTTATCATCAAAGAGTTATAAGAGTTTAGGAAAGCCCAATAGGGGCCCCATATTAGAGGAAAACCTAAACCATAAAAACAACAAACATAAAATAATAGAATCTAGAATAATTGGCAGAGGAAAAAGTTAAACCAATAGTATGATATCCTGCTTAAAATCAACAGTCCAGGGTGTAATGGCACGAGCCAACACATGCAACAAAGGGATGCACGTTTCCTTATTTGCATGTTTCCTTATTTCCTAATTTATTTAGTTTCCTTAGATAGCTTGGTCATAATTCCTGAATATTAATGTGTAGATATCATCAGAAAAACACGAGAAATCATTTTTCCTTTTATCTATAAATCCAATCACTCCTCCACTGTCAAAAAATTACACTGTTTTGAAAAGAAAGGAAATGATTGACCATATTATTTAATGAGCAAGACATTTTCCCAACAACCTGCTTCAGTACACAAACTGAAAACGATGATAAACATTGGACAAATGAATTCAAGGCTCATTCAATTTCCTAATCTACCCACCATAACAAGTAGTATTAATGTTGAAAACAAAACTGGAAACAATAACTGTTGGTAAAACATAAACAAAAACATTTCTTCACCTTCTTTAATTAGACAAATAAATTTGTTAAGGGTAGCATCAATTATCCTGTGGCGGAGGCTAGTTGGGTAAGTCATAATCGAATTGTACACTCTTAAATAGAAAGAAGAGTTGCAACTATAACTTTTGATCTTGCAATTCGTGTTCCGTCCAACAAAATTGACATTAATACATGGGTGGATCGTTTTTTGACATATTCTCATGTCCAAACCTATCCAGTAGTATTCTAGAACTGACCTTCCAATCTCCTAATTCTAATACTAACATTGCATAACGTCGTGTCCTATAAAGATTTTAGTAGAGAGAGAGGAATAAAATAGATGAACCGAATCCCCAAAACTGTTCTGGGCCCTACTACAATTGTTTCTCTTTCTCTTAACACAACATTGTAATGTTTCTTACTACCACCACGCCATCTGGATCACTATTCTCTAACTCCAACACCACAGTCAAAAATTAAATAAACAATAAGTGTTATCTTTCATTTCTAATAATAACTTTGAGCGAGGAAAAGTGAAGTGAAGGGTACGAAAGCACTTACTCAGAAATCCCTTCATAGACATAGCCAAACGAGCCACGCCCCAAAAGATCACCCTTCTGCCAGTTACCCGCGGAAATCACACGCTTGATTCTCCCATTAGGAGATATATTATTAGAATTAGGACCCGTGGTAGTGCTAGAAGAATCATCTTCATTCGAAGTAGAAAACCCTGAAAACTCGTCCACAATATCCGCAATCCTCGCCGCGTTTTCCTCCTCTTCTCTCTCCACCCTCACTCCACCAACTTCCCCTTCTTCCTCATTCTCATCCTCATCCTCCTTTTCTTCTCGGTCCTCGTCTTCATCTTCATCAGAACCACTCAACTCCACGTAACTCTCCTTCCCTCCCTCCCCTATCGGCGCAAAATCCCGCAACAAATCCCACGTGGAACACGTTTCGTCCACCACCGAAACCCTAACACCCGGCGGCGGCTTCAGCATCGGAGGCCGAAAACCCTTAATTCCGCCGCCGCCAGCGGAGCAGCAATTACTACTCTCAGCAGGGACAACACACTCATCCAAAACCCTAACCCCACCCTCGTTCTCAACCACTTCAATTTCCTCCTTCTCCTTCGCCTCCTCGTCTAACGCCTTCCCGTCGTGGTTCCGGAGCGACGGGATGTCGGAGGAGGAGCGGAGCTTCATAGCCTCCCAGGTGGCGGCCGGAATGGAGAAGTCCTCCGGACCGGAGAGGCCGAGGCTGCGACAAATCCGGTCGAACTCGCCCTCCACGCCCTCGATTCGGAAGCTCCTGCGGTCGTAGAAGTCCATGGAGCGCATGTAGAGCGAAGACGACGAGGAAGACGACGTCGAGACGGAGGCGGAGTCACCCCGCAACGAGGAGGAGGATCCGGCGTCGTATTCGAAGTGCTTGGCGGCGTTGCGGCGCTCGAGCTTGGGCTGCTGCTTCTTGCCTCGCGTCTTGCTCTTCTTGGGGTCCATGGTCGGGGGCTTCTTTCTATTGCCGAATAGTCGAGGTAGGTGATTCATGGCTCGCCAAATCCATCTAAAACGTCGTCGAACTGGGGAAACGCGGTGTTTAGTGTGTTCAGCTTTTCCCAGAGGTGAAGAAAAATAAAATGAATAGTTTTTTTTTTTTGGTGAATGCGGGGCATAGGAAGATAGCGTACTATAAGAGCTGGTAAACGCCCATGTAGAAAAGGGACAGAAAACGCGGTGCCACGTGTAACACCTCCACGTGACTCCGATAACCTTTCCCACTTTGTACTGTGTTAACATTGTTTCTCACTTTCTCTGCCGCCTTTGATCCTCCAACATTGTAAAATAAATAATATGATAGAATATGAAATTCTAAACTAAATAATTATATATAAAATATAATCAATTAAAAATAATTCAATGTTTTAAGTTATATTCACTACATAATTACTGTAATTTTTTAAATATTCCTATGTCATATTATCCAAAGTCTTTTTTATGTTTTTAACTTTTTTAAATACAAATGCAAGTAAATAAATTCTTAAATAAGATGAAGAATAATATAATTTATTTATTATCATAGAAAATATATTTAAATAAAATTGTCTTATTTTGAAATTTAAATAATTATTAAAATAAATATTATATGACCAATTTTACTTTTACTTAAAATCTGATATTCAATCATATAAATTCCCGATATTTTTACTTGCAATTTGGCTCCATTGCAAATTTAGGCCTATACATATGGGTTGAAATCAAGAAAATAGAAAACAATTTCCTAATGGATTGACAAAAAGATCAATTAGTTGGTCTCATGAATTACATTAATAAATTCTCTATTGTCTTATATAATTGATGAAAATATTTGTTAAAATATACACATAAATATAAATATGAAAAATGAATATTATTATTTGATACTTTCGTAATCCTAATCAATTAAGTTGTGTTTAATTGGGTCCTCAAATTGAGGTGTTGGAGACTTTTTGAGATGTTTAGAACTCTTTATCACATGAATAAGGTAGATTTTAAGGTATTGAAAAAATAAATTTTCTCTTCTAAATGACATGGTTTCTGCTTTTGATGACAATAATGCTCAAACTAACTCTTTAAAAAATATATTAAAGTATTGAAATACAAAAGAAACATAAGAACTCTTATATTTTCTTGATGAATAAGACTTTATATCTTTAAGAATGGTATTTCAACATGATTAATATTTGGATATAGTTCACACTAAATAAAAATACTAAATAAAAATGAATTATTATCTCTCTTTCTTTTATTTATTCAGAAAATATCTTTCTTCTTTAACATTTCAGGTCCAAAATTTATTTATTTTCTATTAATTAAAGATAAAAACTAATAATTAAAAAAAAAAATATTATCAACTAATAAACTTAATATATATATATATATGATAAGGTGTGACTTAATATACATTTATATTTTATCCTTCTAGTATGGAAAGTCTTTTCATAAGAATTCATACGGTTTGGTAGGAGAATCTTCTTGAAATATCAAGTGTGGCTTCTTTCCTATCATGATGGATCTTTTACCTCTAACATTGTCAAGTGTTCAACCCTCTACAGGTTGAGCTCTTATACCAACTTAGAATTCTTAGTTTGCTTCAGAAAGGGTACACCCAATATTTTACACCTTTGTAGGTACAACAATATTCTTACACCTCTGCAAGTACACCAATATTCAAAGTATTTCTCTTTTTCTAATGCATTCTATTTTTCTTTCACTTTTCTTGTATCTTAGTTCTTCATTTTCAAGGTCTTTTTATAGCCTTTGGGATGTGACCGTTGGAAGCTTGAATATATGTTAATTGTTTGAAGTATAAACTTATGCACCGATGAATATTTCATGTCTTTAATCCATTTAAAATGTTTCATTGTTGTATATGACTTCAACATTGTAGCATAATCCTTTAATCACTATCTACATGAATTTTGTGTTGCATCATTATCATTTAAATGCTTTATATGATAATTTTAGCTTTGACACTATAGTGTGTATCTTAATCAATTATTTCATTTCAAATTTCTTCCTTACTTGTGTTTATGTGAATGTTGAAATGTATTTCTTGTCATTAATCATGTTGTAAAATTTGTCTCTTTTTGCCATTAGATGCTCTATATGACAACTTCTATTTTGATGAAATCTATGCGTCTTAACGCTATATTTTCACTTTCAAAAAGTATATTTAATTGTAGAAAGTTAAGCGTTGAAGTTTTGACATGTGTATCTGAACTTTTCAAACACATTTGTATTGTTCATCACCTTCTACATAATAGACACTAAATATGGTAACTTCTAATCTGAATTATTTTCTCAACTTAAGCACATGAAGCAATTCAAATTATTTCTATTTATTCCTCATATGTGATCCTTGTAGCTTTAACTCTTTTAACTCAATATCTGATAAAATTTCTCACATTGTTATTCATCTTCAATGTAGTAGACAATTGAAATGGAAACTTTAACTCTCATGAATTCTTCGCACCTTTAAATAATTATTTTCATTTTAATTACACTATTGCAGACAGGCCAAACGAGTGCGGCTATTTTACATTTACAAAGGCGGTTATATAGCCGCACTTGATCAGCACGCATTCTTAAATCGAAGATTTATAAGTGCGGCTATTTAGCCGCACTCGTAAATGCGATTTATAAATGCGGTTGTGGTAAATAGTCGCATTCTTATTTAATTTTTTTTAAAAAAAATTAAAACCCTAAACCCTAAGGCAGCAATGGCAGCAACAACAATTGAGCAAATACGGCATAGCAAAAATCCAAACAGAAGGCAATGAAGCTGGTGACCTTCGTCAATACAAGAAAACAAATAGATAAGAGAAACGAAAAAAAAAATATATAAATCAATGGTGAAGAAGAAAGAGAACTCGAAAATAACTTACAATGGCAAAAAGAAGACAATGAAGGCTCGTAGAAAACGATTGGAAGCACGAGAGCATAAATAAAAGAGAAAATGAAGCGTCAGAAAACCTTTCGCCAATGCAAGAAAACAAACAAATAAACAAGTGAAACGAAAAAAAAATTATAAACCATTGGTGAAGAAGAAAGAGAGTGAATCGAAACAAATTTACATTGCAACTCGCAGAAGAGAGGAACATCAGAGCATAAACAAAGAGAAAACATGAAGCGCCAAAAAGGAAGAAAGTATGAAAGCGTAAGTGGCGCGCTTCAAAATTAGGGTAAAAAAAGATTTAAGAATGCGGCTATTAGTAATATTTGCATTCTTAAATCATGCGCTTTGATTTACGAATGCGGCTATTTAAATAGCCGCATTCGTAAATGAAATTAATTTCAAAAGTGTCACCGTGTTTTGAATGACGGCGGCTAACCCTAAAACCGCATTAAATAAATAGTCGTTGTTTATACATTTTGTGCTAGTGTTAGTTTCTTTAATTGTATAAATTTGAACGTTGAGGATTTAACATTTTTGGACTTGAATCTTAATTTCTAGCACTCTTCATTTTATTCCTTCTACTACACACTTGATATGGAATGGTTTGATATGAGCCTTTAATGTACTATGTCACTTATATGCATTTTGAAACATTTTTCCCTTTGTATTTTTTCGTACCCAACAACTTGAAATTACATTAATCTTCATTCGCGTAAATCTCGTATTGTAGCTTCATCTTTCTGCAACTAGATGCTCTAAAAGAAAACTTCTAATTGACTATGCAAATCATGTATTGCAGCATCTTTGTTTTCATATTAGACATTCAAATAGGAAACTTTGACTTTGTATTTTTTCGTACCCAACAACTTGAAATTACATTAATCTTCATTCGCGTAAATCTCGTATTGTAGCTTCATCTTTTTGCAACTAGACGCTCTAAAAGAAAACTTCAAATTGACTATGCAAATCACGTATTGCAGCATCTTCGTTTTCATATTAGACATTCGAATAGGAAACTTTGACTTTGATTTCTTTTGTGTGCCCCATCTATTGTAAACAATTTATGGAAACAACTTAAACATGATTGACAATAATGGTATGCAATAAAATACTCAGGCAATCAAAATCATATTGAATATGAGATTAGAATCATATGCATTAAAGACCTTTTATTTCTGAATTTCTATGGTAAATGCATTTTCAAAATCTTTCCAAGTTTGTTCAAGATTAAGACAATAATAAATCAAACTTTAACCTAGATTTATTTCTTTAATATGTTTTTCGAAAAACACTTTAATGCAGTGAATCAATATGCGCTATGTTTTTCGAAAACATGCTAGTTTATCACAATATTATAAAAAACTTTCCTTCTTGAATATCTCAAAATATTATTGCATATCATATATTTGAATAAATTTTATTTCACTCATAGAATATATTTGATCCAATATAAGCTCAAGAAATAAGATATATAAAATTTAAAATTTTCATTGTGCTTTGTTTTACGTTTTTAATTATGAAAGCTTTCCATACTAATTCAATTAATTAACTTATTTGAAAACTTTGTTTCATATAAATTAATATTATCAATTAAGGTTCAAAAAAATGAATGTAATGCCATAAAGTATTATGAGAATGTAAAAGTCAAGTATAGACACTCCTTGATATATTGGACCGTCTAATTAATAAATATCATATTTCAGTAATATTTCATATTAAAATACATGCACTTATGGATATTTATTGATAAAATAACTATAATTTAACCCCTAATTTATGAATTTAAACATTTTTACATATTTTGTGATTATAATATGAATAAGAACGATTTATTTCAAAATTTGTGTTAATTTCATAATTTTAGGGAAAAATGGAGATGAAAAAGTCAAAGGATGAAAAGGGAAGGTTAAAACGCTCAAAATTCGCCCAAACACTCGCCTAAGCCATAAGCACTCTAGAGGAACTCGCCCAAGTGAGCCCAATCTTGCCCAGGCAAGATCACTCTAGAGAAGTTGGACTTTTTCTCGTCTAACTCGCCTAGGCGAGCCCAATCCACCCACGTGAGAAGTCACTTAACTCAAACCCAACTAGAGTAAATATGAGGCGCGATACAAAACCCTGAACATCATTGGAATAATAGAAAGCGATAGAAAACCCTAGAGGAGGTAGTCATAAAGGAGAAACATCATGAATCTTATTTTCTTACTTTCCTTGCTTGTAATGACCAACATGAGTGGAAATTTCTACCCTTTGGGATTAAGAGTAATTTGTTCAAACTCTTATGTATTGGGTGATATTTAAACATGATATTATGTTCTTGATTGATTATTGGTATTGTCATTTTATTCTTAAATTTTGTTTTATGATTATTTTGATCCTTAGATTTGACTGAAAAATACTTCTAAGCATCTAATTTAAATGATAATGCTTAACATATTTGAATGTTAGGAATAGATTTGAAATGTTAATTGCTATCAACATCTGCTTGTAACGATAAAGAGTTTTTATAAAATGCGAGGAATCGATATTTAAGAGACTATCTTAATAATTTTATATGCGAGGAATCGATATAAATGAATTTTATATGGGCATCAATATCATTCAAAGATAGAATATTATTATGCTTTTCAAAATAAATAAAAAAGAGTGAGAAGAATGAAACTCAATCCCAATTTTCCAAATTGAATCAAACAACTCTTTACTTTGCTTTATTTTACATTCTTGCAATCTCATACACAACAAACATTCAACAAACTTTTACTTATTGTCTTTCTATTTAGTGAATCTTATACTTGAGAATTTAACTGTTCCTTGTGGGTTCGATATCAGTGCTAAAAGGGAAAATATCAAGAGTAAAGATTTGGTCTCCTTATAAATTTGGGTCCAATGCTATTAATAGGAACCTTAGGAACCCATTTCAAAATGCCTTTGGGAACAAAAAATTTCTTTACTCTGCAAAATCTAACAGAGTGACCCTTTTTCATATAATAAAAGTAAGAAACAACCGGTTGTTTCGACAATTCAATCGGTTGTTTTTTTAATAAGCTTGAAAAAGGTTTTAAAACTAATATTTTCTTATTGTGTGGATTAAAACCCAATTTAGCTTTGTCAAAAACACGTTTTTGCGATGCAATAACAATTTCAAAGTTAGATTGACCTTTTGAAAACTTATCCACAATTTTCACAAGATAGTGAACCTTCTTTTGAAGAGATTCACAGTTCTCACAAAAATTATAGTCACATTTGGAAGAAGAGCTTTTGTAAATCATTTCCAGATTTTCAAATTCATTTTTTGAATTGTTCAGCTATTTTTCCAATGCCTTGACTCTATTTTCCATCCAATTATTCATGTCTTTCAAACGGTTGTTTAAAAGAGCCAACCTATTAGCTTATTCATGAGTTTCTTTAAAAACATAAAGAAGTTGGCAATAATTTTCAAAATTAATTGAGGTACTGGAACTTACACTCCTTGTGTCAGAATCTCCCTTTGCCATCAAGTATAGAATTGCCTCTACATCTTCATTTATTGATGAGCCAGAGGAATATATATCATTGTCTTGCCAATCAATTTCATTTGAGCCTTCATGAGTACTTTTAAGAATGTCTCACATATTCTTTGCAGAAGCACATTTTGAGACCCTGAAAAACTCATCAGAATTTAGAGCAAATGTAATGATATTTTTGGCAATACAATCAAATTTAGCTCTCTTTTTTTCAGACTTAGTCCATTGGGACCAAGATTTTTCAATGAAAACATTATCTTTTTTAACCTTTGGAATAAAATGGTCATTTTCAATGGCATCCCAAATTCCTCTATTAATTGATTTCACAAAGATATTCATTTTGACCTTCCAAAACTGATAATTCAAGTCACAAACACAGAGGTGGCCTGTTAATTGAAACACCCTCCCCAATGGATAGTTTTTTTGCCATGAAAAAGATTTTAGGATCGAAAACTTTAATAACTTTTAAGAACTTAACTTTGATACCAATTGTTAGAAATGTAGGCCTTAAACAAGAGGGGAGTGAATTGTTTATGAAAGATTTTTGAAAATGTTGAAGGTAGATTAAAAGTCAATGGGAAATCAATGAAGTAGAAATCAGTTCAGCCAAAAACAAATATGTTTTTAATATGATTCTAGAAAATCAACCAATTGTTTTTGCGAAACAATCGGTTGTTTTTATTAGCAGTTATTAAAAACCAAAGCATAATATATTTAAAAGAGATAAGGGATAGAAAGATCAACACATAAAGTTTTATTCTGGTTTACCCTTTACCAAGAGTTACATTGAGTCCTCAGAAACCTTTGAGTATTCCACTAAGCAATCAAACACCTTTATTACACAACACACACCAAAGTGGTGATCTTGAACCCTTCAAGAACACACACCACCTTTGGCAAAAACACCACAAATCTCAGAACAACCTCTAGTTCTAGACAACAACAGTTCTTACAGAAATATAATAGTTAAGAGAGAAAATGAATGATAACACCTGGTACAATCATAGATTGAACAAAAAGAATATAATGTAATCCTATTCCACTCTTAGAAAGAATCCAAAACTTGAAGCAATCTTGAAAAAAATGATTTGAAAGAGATAATCTAAATCCTTTTTTTTTTACCTAAAAGCGTAAAACAAATTAGTTAAACTTTAATTAGTTGTTAAAAACATTTAATGCAAGAGTCAAATATGTTTTAAAATAATTAAAACAGATTAAACCACTTTAACAAAATTCTATTAAGGATTTTCAAAAATCAACCGATTGAAAACACAAAATAATTAGTTGAATTGACTTGACAGCAAGGTCAACCAATTTCAAGCTTTTTTAAAATTCTTTTCAAAAACTCTAAGTGTAAAACAACCGGTTGAATCGAGATTTCAACAGGTTGATTTTCCAATTTCTTTAGAAAACATCTCTTTTTCAAAAGAACTTGAATCAAACAACCTTGGATCATAACTTTGAGTGGATTAACAATTCAAACTACACAAAACACACACACACTCAACCAACAACAAAGTCTTTAAGCAATCCACTTGGATTTGGAGACATTAAAGCCTATGTTCAACAATTCTTTCAATACGACAGTTCCTTCTAAATCATATTATCTTTTATGATCGTCTATTATGTTATATCTTAAACATCATCAAGAGCGTTCATTGATGACATCCTCTGATACGTTCTTTGTTGACAACATCTAACACATAGAATATCTACATCATTTAATACATATATCATCAAAATATCCTCTAGTGTGTCTTGTGAGATTGTCTAACACATTTGTATTGTGAGGTTGTCTAGTGTTTCTCTATACTATGGAATCATCTGATAAGTCTTTTGTCAATTAGACTGTCTATTAGATTTATTCATCTTAGATCATCTAACAAGTTTGCACACTTAGTATTATTTTAGAGATTATAATACATATCATAGTTTTTGTTATCATAAAAACTTATAGACTTTCATAACATGAGATCGTCTAACACAAACTAAACCGTCTAATATCTTAACAAGATGATGCTTTATATTAGTTGTTTTCTTCTTCAAAATAATTTTAGAATTCCATTTTCGATTAAAAATCATTTTCTATAACATAAAAACCAATTAGTTTTGTGTTTTATTCATTAATAAGGAATCCAAATTTGGGTTTCTTGCATTCAAAGTTGAAGATCACTAAACCATGGTTTTCGTTTCCTATTTCGTGTTTCTATAGTGAATTTCACTTTTCTTTTATGTAATTCCTTTCAATTCATGTTCATTTACAAATCTCTATTTTACATTTCTAGCCTCTAAATTTCAGCATTGTACAATTTATACCATTTTTGTTTCTACAATTGACATGTATATGCACTTTACGACTTTTGTCATTTACTTTATTGCAATTTACATTCCTATAATTTATTTTCTTGTAATTTATATTTTTAACATTTACGTTCTTGCAATTTACATTTATGTCATTTCTTATTACCATTAGACACTTTTTTTTTGTTAGTAGAACTATTAAAAGGTATAGTGACGATTGTTGACTAGACAGTCTAACTGTTGTACTTAGCTTTTTTTGCATGAACTCATTCGTATGTTAGTTTACATTCAATTTTATTTTGAAGTCTTTTACATATTATCATCTACTTTTTAGTTCTTTACATTTTAAGTGTTAATAGGTGATCTATAAGACAATGGTCACTAAACAGTTTATTCTTTACTTTGTTTTATGTTCTAGTTTGTTTTTCATTTTAATTTTAATTCAAATTCCGCCAGTTTAATTTTTGAAAGAGAGAATATCATACAATGAACTCTATAAACATGTTTTCCTTGGACTGACATAGGTTGACGCTATATTACACTAAGGGGAACTTAGTTTTATTTGTAAACCTAACAGACTGACCTAAGTTGACCCTATATTACATTGTTGATTTTCTCTCTTATTTCTTATTTTTCCTTTGGATTTTTTGTTCACTAGAAGTTTTTACTATAAGGTATTGATTAGACGATCTATTATAAACAGTCTTATTTGAAGACCATATATTTTTCTTGAATTTTTATACTGTCTACTATAGTATAATAAAGTTTAGTGGTTGTTTTTATTGTTTGTTTCATTTGTTTCACATTACATATGGATTCATTTTCTTGTAGTAATCAATTTGCGTATGAAAATTACTCTTCATTTAATCATGATAAAAGAAATAATTGTGAGCATGCTATTAGTAGTTTAATGATTTATATTATGGGCCATACTTTGAGCAACCTTATGTGAAAATATAACTATCAGATGCATAATGAGTCAAATTTTCAGCAACCAATTTATCAATCATATCAACAATGACATTCAAAGTTTCACAAGTTGCATAACATACTGGATGAGCCAACTTCATTGGTAAGATAGATTGCCATAAGACAACAAGTTAGTTTGGTTCAATAAATGTTAAGCCATTGTAGCCACACGTTATGGGAAACCTAGTGTACCATATTTTAAGCAATATTATGAGCAAATCATTGTAGTCACATTTTGAACAACCTTTTCAACTAGTTTTTATGAATATGTGATAAGTGTCTAATTTCAGTAATATTTCATATTAAAGTATAGGCACTTATGAGGATTTATTGTTAATTTACATATAAAATAATCCCTAATTTATGAATTTATACCTTTTTACATTTTTTATGATCTTTATTTGAATAAGAGTATTTTATTCCCAAATTTGGTGTTAATTGCAGATTTCTAAGGAAGATTGGAGATTTGGATTAAAGATGAATGATTTGAGCCAAAAAGATAAAGATAGAAGGTCCCAGAATGGAAAAAGATGCAAAGAAAGATTGGGCCTTTTTTATGTTTTATCATTTAGCCCATTAGCGCGACACAATAAACAACCTAACCCTAGAAAACTAGGATAAATAGAGGGCTAGAGGCTCAACCTTAGTGTGCCAGATTGAGAGGAAAACACCATAGAGTGAATTGTAACCCAATTGGGAGAATGGAAGGTGATAGAAGTATGCGTGGCTAATTCTACCCTTTGGGATTGGGAGTAATCTGCTCAAACTCTTATGTATTGAGGTGATATTTTATATATTAATATTCAGTTCTTGATTGATTATTGGTATTGTTGTTTTACTTTTAATTTTCCGTGACAAATTGAGAATCTTAAATCTGACCGGGAGGTATTTTTAGGGTTCGGACCTAAACAACAATACTTAACATATTTGAGTGTTAGGAATAGACTTGAAATGTTAATTGCTATTAAACGTTTGAGCTTCGTTCTAAGTTGTTCTTATAATTATGCGAGGGATCGATAGTTAGGGGACATTCTTAAGGATTTTATATGCGAGGAATCGATATAGATGATTTTTATACGGGCATCAATTTCAATCAAAGAACTTAATATTGACATGCTAATCAAAATACATGAGAGTGAGAGAGATGAAACCTAATCCCTATTTTTCCAATTGAAACAACTAATTCTTTGTCTGTTTTCTTATTGATCATTGCCAACACAACCACTTTCAATACACTTTTAATTGTTTTGTTCTATATTAAGCGATTATTGTACTTGATAATTCACTGTTCCTTGTGGGATCGATATCCGTCCTTAGGGACAATTATTACTTCTGACAAAGCGGTGCACTTGCCGTAAAAAGTCATCAATATGCAATACCAGCAAATGAAGAGTAAACTTTAGAGATGATGAGGCAATTGATTGAGAATAACATGAAAATTCAGAAAGAAATGGAGCTTAACCGAATCATACTTCAAAATTAGATCGATCAATTAAATAAGCTTGTGCAAAAAGTTGTTAGTCCTTTAAGTAATATAATATCAAGTCATCTTATGCAAATGATTTTTTTTGGAAAACTTGTATTAATTGAAAAGGATGAAAAATAACATGAGTTCCACAAAGAGGATAAATAATAAGAAGTGCAAAAGTTTGAAAACGATATAAACTTATATTTCAATTTAACACAACTTTCAAAAATTAATGAAGGTTGAACTTGTGATTCCAATATTTGTTTGATATGTGCTAAGATTAATTCACCTTATCCACATGGTCCCTCCAGAAAGAATATAGAAGGACAATTTATCAGATTCTGTGAAATTCTAAAACAACTAGAGATAAGTATTCCGTTCACTGAAGCTTTGGAACAAATGCCTACTTATGCCAGATTTATGAAGGATTTGTTGACCAAGAAGAGAAGATTAAAAGAACAAGGAATTGTGGAGCTAGAAGCAGGATGTAGTGCCATTATTCAAAAATCATTGCCACAAAAATCTAAAGATCCTGGGAGTTTTACTTTGCCAGTCACAATAGGAAATTTTACAGTGGCCAAAGCATTACTAGATCTTGAGGCAAGCATAAATCTGATGCCACTATCTATGTTGAAGAAAATCGGGGATGTTGAAATTCTGCCTACAAGGATGACACTGCAATTAGCTGACAGATCAATAAAATATCCACATGGGATAGTAGAGGATCTTTTGGTGAAGGTAGACAAATTTTACTTCCCAGTTGATTTTGTGATCATGGACATAGAGGAAGATGTTGAAGTACCTCTTATTCTTGGACGCCCATTTATGAAGACAGCAAAAATTATGATTGATGTGGATGAAGGAAAGTTGAAGGTTCGAGTGCAGGATGAAGAAGTTAGCTTTGATGTATTTGAAGCAATGAAACATCCGATTGATCAGAATGATTGTTTTAGGATGGATGCATTGGATGAACTGTATTTGGAAAATCACAGAGAAATATTTATAGATGATTCATTGATGAAAGCAGTCTTAAATGATAATGAAAATTGTGAGGACTGTGGGGAGAAGGAAGTCAAGGAATGTTTGTTAGAGCTGGGAAAGACAAAAGAAGTTCAACAAAGGATTTTTGATGAATTAGAACTGAACAAAGCCAACACCCCTCAGAAAATAGAGTTGAAACAGTTGCCAACTCATTTGAAATATGTTTTTCTTGAAGAAAATGGGGAGAAGCCAGTTATCATAAGCAACCATTTATCCAAAGAGGAACAACAAAAGTTGATAAAAGTGTTGATGGCAAATAAAGAAGCTATAGGATGGACATTTGCTGACTTGAAAGGTATAAGCCCAGCATATTGCATGCATAAAATTCACATGGAGCAAGATTTCAAACCTGTGGCTCAACCACCAAGGCGCTTAAATCCTTCCATGAAGGAGGTTGTTAGAAAGGAGGTACAAAAGCTTTTAGAAGCAGGAATGATTTATCCCATTTCAGACAGTGCGTGGGTTAGTCCGGTACAGGTGGTACCTAAGAAAGGAGGTATGACAGTTATTTATAACGAAAAAAATGAATTAATTCCTACAAGAACTGTTACAGGATGGAGGATGTGCATTGATTATAGGAAACTGAATCAAGCTACGCGGAAAGATCATTATCCATTACCTTTTATGGATCAAATGTTAGAAAGATTGGCAGGTAAAGA
Organism: Phaseolus vulgaris; assembly: GCF_051622355.1. NCBI lineage: Eukaryota > Viridiplantae > Streptophyta > Magnoliopsida > Fabales > Fabaceae > Phaseolus > Phaseolus vulgaris. Next base: position 46,511,048 of record NC_143505.1, read on the forward strand.
ATATTATTGTTTTTTGGATGGTTATTCAGGATATAATCAAATTGTGGTTAATCCAGAAGATCAAGAGAAGACAGCATTTACTTGCCCATTTGGCGTTTTTGCTTATCGAAAAATGCCATTTGGTTTATGTAATGCGCCAGCAACTTTCCAAAGGTGTATGTTTGCTATTTTCGCAGATATGATTGAGAAATGCATTGAAGTTTTTATGGATGACTTTTCTGTGTTTGGATCTTCTTTTGATGATTGTTTAGCTAATCTTGATCTCGTACTGAAGCGATGTGTGGAGACAAATCTTGTGCTAAATTGGGAGAAATGTCATTTCATGGTCACTGAAGGAATTGTCTTAGGCCATAAAATTTCTCATAAAGGGCTGGAGGTAGATAAAGCAAAAGTTGAAGTCATTGAGAAGTTACCTCCACCAGTCAACATCAAAGGAATCAGAAGTTTTCTAGGGCATGCTGGATTTTACAGAAGATTTATTAAAGATTTCTCCAAGATTTCAAAGCCCCTATGCAACCTTCTCAATAAGGATACTCCTTTTAAATTTAATGATAATTGTTTAACTGCTTTTAATATCTTGAAAGAAAAACTCATTTATGCACCTATCATAATTGTTCCTGATTGGAAACTTAATTTTGAGATAATGTGTGATGCTAGTGATTATGCAATAGGAGCAGTTTTAGGACAAAGGAAAGAAAGAATTTTTCAAGTAATACACTATGCAAGTAAAGTTTTGAATGAAACTCAAAGTAATTACACCACAACAGAAAAAGAACTACTAGCTATAGTGTATGCACTTGAGAAATTTCGATCTTATTTGATAGGTTCTAAAGTCATTGTTTTCACTGATCATGCTGCAATAAAATATTTATTGAATAAAGCAGATTCTAAGCCAAGACTTATACGATGGATACTTTTGTTGCAGGAATTTGATTTGGAGATCAAAGATAAGAAAGGATGTGAGAACAATGTAGCAGATCATTTATCAAGACTAGCAAATGATGAGGTAACCACATTAGAGCCGGAGGTTCTTGCTGAATTTCCAGATGAGAAGCTACTGATAATAAAAAAGAGGCCATGGTTTGCAGACATGGCCAATTTTAAAGCTACTGGAACAATCCCGGAGAATTTGGACTGGCATAAAAAAAGAAAATTTTTTAAGGATGCCAATCATTATGTGTGGGATGATCCTCATTTGTTTAAAATGGGTGCAGAGAATTTGCTGAGAAGATGTGTTTCTTCAGATGAAGCCAATAAAATTATATGGCAATGCCATAATTCAGCATATGGAGGACATTTCAATGGGGAAAAGACAGCTGCAAAAATTCTTCAATCAGGTTTTTTCTGGCCTTCGTTGTTTAAAGATACACATGCATTAGTACAAAGATGTGATAGGTGTCAAAGGACAGGAAGCATTTCTAGAAGACATGAGATGCCATTACAAAATATTCAAGAAATTGAAGTCTTTGATTGTTGGGGCATTGATTTTATAGGGCCTTTGCCATCTTCTTTTTCAAATGAATATATACTAGTGGCAGTTGAGTATGTTTCTAGATGGGTGGAAGCAATTCCAGCACAACATGCAGATTCCAAGACAGTCATCAAATTTCTTAAAAGGAATATTTTTTGCAGATTTGGCACTCCAAGAGTATTGATAAGTGACGGTGGGTCTCATTTTTGTAATATCCAATTGAAGAAAGTGTTAGAGCATTATGGGGTTAGTCATAAAGTCGCATCAGCCTACCACCCACAGACAAATGGGCAAGCAGAAGTTTCTAACAGAGAAATCAAGAAAATATTAGAGAAAACAGTGGTTGCATCAAGGAAAGATTGGTCAATCAAACTTGATGAAGCTCTGTGGGCGTATAGAACGGCATTTAAAACTCCTACTGGCCTTTCCCCATTTCAGCTGATTTATGGGAAAGCCTGTCATCTTCCGGTGGAATTAGAGCATAAAGCATATTGGGCATTAAAAACACTAAATTTAGATGCTAAAGCGGCTGGGGAAAAGAGAAAACTGCAAATCCATGAACTTGAAGAGATGAGGTTAAACGCATATAGTTCCTCAAAGCTTTATAAGGAACGCACAAAGAAATATCATGACAAGAAGATTGTGGAAAGAAATTTTTACCCTGGGCAATCTGTGCTTTTATTCAACTCTAGATTAAAACTTTTTCCTGGAAAGTTAAAATCTAAATGGTCAGGTCCTTATGTTGTGAAAGAGGTAAAGCCGTATGGAGCAATAGAGTTAGAAGAACCAAAATCACACAGAAGTTGGGTTGTAAATGGTCAGAGGGTAAAGCCTTACTTGGGTAATGAACAGGAAACACTCACTATGGTAATCCTTTTAGATGACCCATAAAGACATAGGCGTCAAGCTATATGACGTTAAAAGAGCGCTTACTGGGAGGCAACCCAGTCCACATTTTAGTTTTATGTTGTTTTATTACCTTTGCTGATTTTATATATATATATAAAAAAGTAAATAATAATAATAATAATAAAAAAATCCTGTATGCCTCCTAATCATTTTGCAGGTTATGTATTTTGACCTGAGGACAGGTTCTATTAGTCAAGGGGGCAGATCCAGCAAATGAAGCAAGACTATAGATAAAAATTTTAACAAAAAGCTGGATGACTTCTTAAGAAGAGAGGATTGAGAAAAAATATGGTTCTATCTCTCTAATTCTCTTTTCTTTTCAATTATTTAAATTTTATTTTCTGTTTAGTTTTTATTTATTTTATTTTATTTTTCGGTTATTTTGTTTTTTTTATTTGTTTATTTGTTTAGTTTGTTTTAATTGCTTATTTTGTGTTTTGAATAAATTTGTTGTTTTTGTTAGTTTGTTAGTTTTAGGTTTTGAATTATCTTTCTTGAATAAATTTTCATTTTTAATTTGTTTGCTTTCTAGTTTATTTTTCTCAAATAAAAAAGAACTAGAATATTAATTTTGAATTGTGGAAAAAAGAATTTGTGTTTAGATATTAAACAGTGAGATGAATTAGACACAGGTTAGAAAAGAAAATATGATTGAATCCCTATTCAAATGTAGTTAAAATTATGATACATGAAAATTTATCAGGATGATTGATTAGGACAAATAATGACAAGACAAAAAGGAATGAGACCATTTAAACCAAGTGAGTATGTGAACCTTAAACAGTTTTGAGAGTTTTACTGATGAATTGACAGTTGTGGTTGCTTAATTTTTATTTTTGTTGCATCATAAAAGATCATGAAGATGATTGAGGCATTTGTTGTGTTAATTAGGAGCCAGGGCCAAAAAGCCAACCTTTATATTAGAATTCCAATTTTTTTATATCCCCTTTGGGCTAAGAAATTTTTTGTTAATATTGCACCTTAACCTTTATTGATATAATTTTCTACCCTTTAGCATGTCTAAGGAAGGAGAACATAGATGCAATACATATAGAAAAGGGAATGGTTGGTTCTGATTTTGAAAGTTCAAAAAGTTGAAAATAGGAAGAATCTTTTCCTATTATTGAAAAAAAAAATAGAAACAGAAGAACAAAAAGAAATAAAAAAAAAGAAAGATAGAAAAAAATTTCATGAAAAGAAAGAAAATGAGGAAAAAGGTGACATCGAAAGAAAGTGATAATTAGATAACATATATGTTCTCTATAATTGAATTGCAGGTATGTTCTTCTTCTTTAAGATGTGCATTTTGTTATCTAAGAAAAACCAATATTTTTTGGAAGCCCAGCCTCATTACAACCCTGTAAAAGATCTTAAGATTCATGTTTCTAATATGTTTGTGATTTGAAGATGAAATGAAAAGCAACTGTGATTTGTTATGATTCAGTGAAAATAGAGAGAAACACTTACCCGTGAGCATATGAGAAGATTTTCCTTGATGAATTTTCATTTATTTGTTTTGATTTTATCCTGGAAATTGATTGTGTCTATAATTTTCTATATTTGAAATTGGAAGCATCATAAGTTTCTAATTTGATTTGTTGTTTAGTGAATTAAGCTGTTTGATATTTAAATTCAAATATATTCCTTTACTTTGCTTGAGGACAAGCAAGATTTTAAGTTGGGGAGAGTGATAAGTGTCTAATTTCAGTAATATTTCATATTAAAGTATAGGCACTTATGAGGATTTATTGCTAATTTACATATAAAATAATCCCTAATTTATGAATTTATACCTTTTTACATTTTTTATGATCTTTATTTGAATAAGAGTATTTTATTCCCAAATTTGGTGTTAATTGCAGATTTCTAAGGAAGATTGGAGATTTGGATTAAAGATGAATGATTTGAGCCAAAAAGATAAAGATAGAAGGTCCCAAAATGGAAAAAGATGCAAAGAAAGATTGGGCCTTTTTTATGTTTTATCATTTAGCCCATTAGTGCGACACAATAAACAACCTAACCCTAGAAAACTAGGATAAATAGAGGGCTAGAGGCTCAACCTTAGTGTGCCAGATTGAGAGGAAAACACCATAGAGTGAATTGTAACCCAATTGGGAGAATGGAAGGTGATAGAAGTATGCGTGGCTAATTCTACCCTTTGGGATTGGGAGTAATCTGCTCAAACTCTTATGTATTGAGGTGATATTTTATATATTAATATTCAGTTCTTGATTGATTATTGGTATTGTTGTTTTACTTTTAATTTTCCGTGACAAATTGAGAATCTTAAATCTGACCGGGAGGTATTTTTAGGGTTCGGACCTAAACAACAATACTTAACATATTTGAGTGCTAGGAATAGACTTGAAATGTTAATTGCTATTAAAAGTTTGAGCTTCGTTCTAAGTTGTTCTTATAATTATGCGAGGGATCGATAGTTAGGGGACATTCTTAAGGATTTTATATGCGAGGAATCGATATAGATGATTTTTATACGGACATCAATTTCAATCAAAGAACTTAATATTGACATGCTAATCAAAATACATGAGAGTGAGAGAGATGAAACCTAATCCCTATTTTTCCAATTGAAACAACTAATTCTTTGTCTGTTTTCTTATTGATCATTGCCAACACAACCACTTTCAATACACTTTTAATTGTTTTGTTCTATATTAAGCGATTATTGTACTTGATAATTCACTGTTCCTTGTGGGATCGATATCCGTCCTTAGGGACAATTATTACTTCTGACAAAGCGGTGCACTTGCCGTAAAAAGTCATCAATATGCAATACCAGCAAATGAAGAGTAAACTTTAGAGATGATGAGGCAATTGATTGAGAATAACATGAAAATTCAGAAAGAAATGGAGCTTAACCGAATCATACTTCAAAATTAGATCGATCAATTAAATAAGCTTGTGCAAAAAGTTGTTAGTCCTTTAAGTAATATAATATCAAGTCATCTTATGCAAATGATTTTTTTTGGAAAACTTGTATTAATTGAAAAGGATGAAAAATAACATGAGTTCCACAAAGAGGATAAATAATAAAAAGTGCAAAAGTCTGAAAACGATATAAACTTATATTTCAATTTAACACAACTTTCAAAAATTAATGAAGGTTGAACTTGTGATTCCAATGTTTGTTTGATATGTGCTAAGATTAATTCAGTTATATATTTAATTTCCATGTCATCTGAAGGTTTAGACACTGACTTAAATGGACTATCAAACCTCACACCCTCTACCATAAAAACAATGTCTAACCATACAGCATCTGCTCACTACTTAGTGTTTAACCCCATATCATATAATCCTAAAATGCCTAACATCACAACGTCTAACACCAAAAAGTCTAACATTAAAGTGTCTAACACTAAAGCGTCTAACCCCATAAAGTATAACACAATATCATCTACCATTTTATATCGCCTATCCATCCCATAGCATCTACCTGTCCTATATCGCCTACCCATCTCATATCGTTTAAGCATTCACTACCTCCTACCATTTCAGTACAATCTACTAACTCATTACCTTTCAACCATTTAATGGTTAAGACTCTAGACAAATCAATCAATCTTAAACGATCTTATGATAAGAGACTCTAAGTATGTTGATGATAACACAAAACTATAAAGATGTGTAATGATTTCTAACAACAATATTAAGAATGTAGAAGTTACCAAAACAATAGACATTGTTCTGGAAAAAAAAGAAAGATGATGTTACACAAAATGTTAAGATTGTGTGAAATACTATACATCCATGTTAGATGATGATATTGAACAAACAATAACATGCTAAACAAAGTCTTAACATAAAAGCGTCAGATAATGTCTTAGAGGAACTCGTCAAATGATATTCAAACATGGAAGGGCTATACAAAGGTGTCACAAAGCATGGTAGACGATGTCTACAAAAGAAGTCAATGGACGAAGCTCATTACACACTGTTAGAGAAAGCTAACACAATTGACAGACGATGATCAAGTCATATGTGACAAATGAGGATACAGGTAGGATGATCTTCAAAGGGAAGTTTCCAAACTTAAGATTTCTATTATATATATATTCAAATGATTATTAAATGTTTTCTATACTCATTTTGATTTTAAGAATTCATTGAAAATGAATTAAAGCAAAATGAACAATTGAAATCGAGAACAAAATGTGTTTACAAATTAATTTGAAATACAAGGCATAACTTATTTTATGAAAATATATGTCATAAGAAGGAAGGTCATCATCTTACACTACACATTGGAGACATTCTAACCTAGTTGCATCATTTTCCTTAGTTTTCTATTTTCCTATTTGTAATTTTTTTCATTTTGTCTTCGTATGGAAGATTAAACCTTTATGGATGATTCTCTTGTGATTTCACATTGAATTACGAGGTTTTGTGTAATTTAGTTTTGTTTTTCAACTTTTTGTAATGTATTGTTCTAAATAGTATAATTTTTTTTAATTCTAATTTTTGTTACTGGAATTGTTGTTGAACACTTGTTGATAATTCAATTACATTTTTTAACTAAATTTTTTGTTTAATTGCTTTATTCTAAACAATCTATTGTTTGTTTAACTCAAGAGGTAAAAAAACTATAAATTTCACGAGTATATGCTTGCAGACGAGTAAGGTATTAAATGAATTGGTGGATGCTTGTTTCAATAATTAAATTTTGTTGAATTTGATTGACACTTATTGGGTTAAATTCAATTTCGTTTGGAAATTAGATGGAGGATAGTCATATGACAAAAGATGAAGAATTCAATGATGAATAAAGCTGAAAATCAATTTGCTTTCTAATTCATTTAAATCTTATTCCTTTTTATTGGTCAACAACAATAACCCTCTTTTTATTTATTGATTTTTCTAGTTAACGTTTTTTAGACGATCTATGGATCCTATTTAACTAAGATTATAATTGAATTCGTTGCAAGACAACTTAGGTTGACTAATTCTCTCTATATTCTTTTTTTTTTCTTTTGATGCAATAGACCAGACAATCAAATACACTACATTAGATGGTCTATACTCACAAATTTTTATTTGATTGAAAATAACAGTGATCACAAATTTACTAGAAAGAGAAGGTTGAGGACTTGGAGTAAACATCTTTGTCTCAAGGAAGTTTTTTAATAATATGATTGAAAATGAAGAGTTTATCTTAAGAAATTTTTTTAACAATATAATTAAAAATGAAGAGTCCAATTCAACTTTTTCCTAATAATAATAAATAAAAAAGTGTCATGGTTATAATAAAATCGATGATCTATATAATTGGAATAAAAGGTTTGAGTGGACAAAAATTTACTTCGGATAAAAAATGTTAGAAGATAATAAATAGAAGAAGATGATGAGAAATTTAATTAATTTTTGTGCTTCTTCTAAATGTTGAAATGAAAAGAAAAAAAAATAGAGAAAATGAAAGATGTAGTCTAACGTTTAAAGAAATCTTGGATAAGCCTTCCCAAACAAATCAAGATATTTAAGTTTACTAAAAATGAAAAACAAAATTAAAACAACAAATTTGTTTTGGTTTGCCTCCTCAAATTTTCTCACTTCTAATTAAATACAAAATAATTAAAGTTTAATCTATGAGGTGTGACTTAAATTTTACACTTAGTTTCTAATAATTAGGTCTAACTAATGTGATTAATAATTATTGAAGACACATTTTAAATTTTAATCTAATATAATTTTTCATGGAAATATTTTGGTAAAATATAAAAGTACTTAAATTATCAATCAATATAATTAAATTTAAATTTTTATACACCATGTAATGGATTTAATACTTAATATAAAAATTAATTAATTTGATAGTATATCACAAAAAAAATCTATATTAAATTTAATAATGAGAATCCTTATACATAACTAATTCATACCATATAGTGTTATTTGATAGTGTGACTAAAACAATTGTTTTCAATTTTAAATTGATAATTTAATGTACTCTTAATTCTATATATAATTTATATTAAAATATAAAATATAAAATATAATTAAAATAATAATATAATGAGATTTAATGGGGGAGTATTTTTTTAAGGGTGTAGCACTCTCAATGATATCTCTACTATCTATTCTTTTTAATACATACTAAAAGTGGAGTACAATAGCATTGCATGTGCTCAATATTTCAAAGATTACAAAGTTAAATCAAAACTTTAATATATTAAAAACTATATCTATTTAATAAAAGTCAAACTAATTTAGAAAAAAAATGTTAAAAAATAAGCACATTTATAATTATTATTTAAAAAATAAATATAAAATACATATTAACATAACATTAATAATAATTAAATACTTGAAATGATTATATGTTTATATTAATCATTAAAATTAAAATAAATCATATATATATATATTTAAAATACTAATTTCAGTAAAAAATACTAATTAAAATAATTAAAATTACGAGTTAAATAAATTTATGATTAAATTCCCAAAGTATATTTGTATATTTTTAGAATTGTAAATTTAGGCTTACTTATTCCTCAAAAAAATTATAGTTTTGGAAATATACTTTTTTTTATAGAAATAAAATTTCTGACTATACAAATATGTTCAAAATTTAAATGAATAAAATCTTTTTATAGGTTTGAAAACATATAATAACTTTCTTAATTAGAAAGTTTAATTCTATATAAATAATTTAACTTTTTTATATTGCAAATATTTTGGAAGCAAAAATAAAAAAATAAATGATCTGGAATTTTTTATGTTATCTTGAATTTTGGAAATATATTTGTTTTACAAAAATAAATTCAGACTATACAAATATGTTTAAAAATTTATTTCTGAAATGTGAAATGAATAAAATTTCAAATTTATAATTTTGGAGATCAAAACTCGTTACAATTTTATTTCTAAAAACATATTAAAATATTAATAGAAAAGAATATATTTAAATTATTCTTAGTATAAAGTGCAATCAGATTTTCACTCAACTCAATCTGTTAACGGATATGTTAACAAAATAACCAATAATAAATTACCAATCTGGATTTAAATTTTAAGAGTGTTAATATGTTTATTTTTATACACAAATAACTCAAATTGAATTTACTTGAAATTTGAAAAAATTAAACTGTATTCACAATTAATTTGAACAAAATCTGTAATCTTGTCTCAAAATATTTTTTTCATGTAAAATATTGTAAAGCAAACATGAACAGCCACACTTGAGTGACACGCAGTTGATGGCTATGGTCAATAATCAACAGAGGAAAAAATATCACAAATATAATAAAAATTAAAAAGTGACTAAAATATGACAAAAGAATTCATTGAACTTTTTCTAAAAATTAAATAAAGTTGTAACAAGAGAAATTGAGAGGTGGAGAAAGGAAGGGGAACAAAAACAAAAGAATGTATAGAAAAGGGTCACACAAAATATTATTTTAATTTTATTATTATTGTTTTAAGAAGAAAAAAATGAAGAATGAAGGAAGAGAGAGATAGTCATAAGTTATACGTTTGCTTCAGAATATGCGCAAAAACTAACAGAAAATTATACATTGTCTCTCTGGCCTCCTCGCAAATTCACACAAACACATCTCACTACACAAAAACAAAACCCTATTTCCTATTTCTAACACAAACACTCTCTCTTTCGCCCATCCTCTTTCACTCTTTGCTCATTCATTCGCCAACTCCAAACCTAAACCAAACCAAACTTCTCTGTTTTCTCCTTCTCTCTATTCGCATTCTGCGATAAGGTCTCTGCGGTTATCACTCAAACGTCGACGTTTTACTCCCATAAGTCAATCACTGCCTCGCCTCTAGGGTTAGTTGGTTCCTTTTTCGTGTTTCGCTTTTTGCTATCGCAATCAAACGTCGACGTTTTCCGTAACCCTAGGTTCTGGAGGAGTGTTTTTTTAGCCCCATCAATTAATCCCGTGCGTGTGCGTATTCTTATCTGGTTTTCTGTTTTTCTTTTGGGTTGCATATTTTCTTTCCACACCTCTAGGGCTTTGTTTTTTTTTTAATTTTGGAGAAACGGATGGGTTTGCAATGCGGTGAGTTCTGAGTTCTAGCATTGCTGCCTTAGTCGTGCGTCGATGTTCCCAATTCTTTGTTTTTTGAATTGTGTTGAGAGGTGAAACATCTGTGAGTGGTTTATAGTGTAAATCCGTGTTTTGATTAATGATGGAGGCGTAGCTTTGAGAAGCTGGCCCTTCGCAACATTGCCTATGTTTCAATACTCAGGTGTCTGTTTTTAGGGGGACATATCGGCTTGTTTCGGGACTTGTTTTGGACAAGTTACGGCTGCGGTTCTTTATTTTCATGTTGTTGAAGGATAGTGGATTGAGGAGTAATTGAATTTCACTGTGGAAGTGCTGGTATTTCTTGTTGTTTGGGAAGAGTTTTTGCGCTAGTGGGTTTCTTGATTAGGTTGGGTTATCGAAGAGTAATGACTGGTGCAAGGTAGAGAGGGGGATTCGTACTCTATACAAACAAGTGTGGCAGTGCTACTTGGGGGTGAACCTGGTGAAGAGGTGCCCCAATTTTTCTGTTGTTGTTTCTGATGATGTTCAGTCTTAGTTATGGAAAGAAGTGAACCCACATTAGTTCCAGAATGGTTGAGAAGTGCTGGAAGTGTTGCCGGGGCCGGCACTTCAGCCCAACATTTTCCATCTTCGTCTACTCACAATGGTAATTTAGATATTCTATCTGTATTGTGTACATTTGTAATTCTTTTGTTTTATTTAATTCAGAATGCCATGTATGCATATTGTTTCTTTATGGCCACGTCTTTGTCTTTCCTTGTGGCCATTATTTTTTTGACTCTCCACGATCGCAGTTGTGGCAATATTTTTTTTACTGTGACTGCAATTGTGGCTGCATTTGTCTGCAATTTGCACAATTTAAAACCTTCGGTATTAATTTTATTAATGTGTTTTACCATTGAGAAGGGGAAAAAAATACTAACTGTCATGGCATTGTTGTGTAGATTCTCCTTCTGTAGCCCATCACGCAAGGAGTAGGTCTTCTAAGAATGGTAGTGATTTTGATAATGCTCGTTCACTGTTTCTTGAACGGACATCCTCATCAAATTCCCGAAGGAGTTCTGTAAATGGTTCTGCCAAGCATGCCTATAGTAGTTTCAACAGAAGCCATCGTGACAAAGACCGGGACAGAGAGAAAGATAGATCTAGTTTTGGAGATATCTGGGACTGTGATGGTTCTGACCCATTGGCCAACCTCTTTTCTGGAAGGATGGAGAGGGATACATTGCGCCGGTCTCATTCAATGGTTTCCAGGAAACAGAGTGATGTTTTACCCCGTAGAGTCGCAGTTGATACTAAATCTGGTGGCAGTAGCCATCAGAGCAATAACAATGGCATTCTTTCTGGGAGTAATGTTAATAGTAGTATTCAGAAAGCTGTTTTTGACAAGGATTTTCCATCACTTAGTACTGAAGAAAAGCAGGGATCACCTGAAGTGGTGAGGGTTTCATCTCCTGGTTTGGGTGGTGCTACTAGTCAGAGCCTGCCTGTTGGTAGTTCTGCTTTGATTGGAGGGGAGGGATGGACATCTGCACTAGCAGAGGTCCCTACTATAATTGGGAGCAGCAGTGCTGGATCTCTATCAGTACAGCACACTGTTAATACAACTTCTGGGTCTGTGGCATCAAGTACAACAGCTAGTCTTAATATGGCTGAGGCATTGACACAGACTCCATCTCGAGCTCGCTCTACTCCCCAGGTAGTTGAGCCAGTACCTGTGTCTCTAGCTACTTTATCTTATTCTTTTCTTTAAATTGTATTGGTTTTATACATATGTCCATGATCAAGTATTAAGGCCCCTAATCAATTGTAGGTGCTTGTGAAAACCCAAAGGCTCGAGGAACTTGCTATCAAGCAGTCAAGACAGTTGATTCCAGTAACACCCTCAATGCCTAAAGCATCGGTAAGAGAATCACCTTGTGAAATACTCTTGTAATTTTTTTGCAAGCTTTATTTTATTTTATATTGCATTGCAGGATTTTATTTCTCATAATTAATCTATAACCGTATGTATCTTATCTTTTATGTGCATAATTTTTAATTGTGGTAATTTTTAATTAGCGTACATGCATAAATAAGGTGTACTGTATCATGTGAAGTCAGACTTGTACTTTAGCAGTTTAGTTTAGTTTGTTTGCATTATATAGCGCTATGAAGTGGTAGGATTAGAATTTGTTGTTTTTGGAGTGCTATTTAGTAACTGAGTTGATGTTGACAATTTAAAAAATGTTTTGAATAGCCTGGAGTCTTTTGATGGTTTAGGGTGTAGTCTATAACTATCAGATTTAGAAAGGTTACCTTTCTTTTTTTGTCTTTTTTGTTCATAGTACTATTTTTTATTTGTTGCATTTAATGATGGTCAGGTACAGATCTTTTTCAAGGTAATATAAAGACATCATATAATTTAACAAGTTGATAGAGAAGTTTTTGTTAAAATTCTTTTGCACGATAGTTTGTTGTATCATTTACTGATGATAATATGTTGTAGTGATTTGGTATAGTGATTAATTACAACTCAAATTAAGGGTTTGTTTGTTTGAAAGGACAGTGGAAAGTGACTAGAGCAGGGTAATGAGCAGAAAGAAAACATTTCCCTTGTTTTGTAGCAAATGAAGGATTGAAGAATTCCATTGGGTGCCACATGTTTTATTTTTCATTTATATACAAGGAGTAAAAGGTTGAAAGTGTAAAAGAAACTAGTATTTTCTAATATTACCTCTCTTATCTCTCTTCAAGATATGGTTAGACCATGTTCGTTTCAAAGTGATATTATTTTATTAATTTAAGTAAAATATGTTTAGAAAAAAAATTGTAATTTTTTAATAAATAGTATTCATAATTATATATCAAAGTATAAACATATTGGACAAAATGAGATCTTAATTTGAAGGTGTTAAATTAAAAAAGTTATTTCATTTGGTAAACATCAATTAATAAAGATATGGATAACATTGTAATTGTTCACTTGTTCAATTTAATTAGTTTTTCCTTATTACTTGAAATGACAACTTTTCTTCATTTTAATTTCACTTCCTCCTCAAACAAACTAGTACACTTTTCACTCTATTTCATCTTTCTTACCTTTTCTTCATCCCACTTTCTTTCGTTTTCTATCTCTGTGATGGAACAGACCCTAATTCTTGTAATCATGTCACTCTACTATTTTAAGTTTATTACTGCTAGCAGAATTTGTAGAATGATTTTAATTTTTAATCCTGAGACCTGTGTTGTGTCTATTATCCTGAGGCTGTGCTCCACTTTCTTCTGTTTATATTTCAGTGAAACAAAAGGATTAAATATATAAGAATTAAACAGACGCTTCACTTCATTATTTTCTTGGCTTATTGTAACCAGTGTTTATTAGTTCTTTATTTTTGTTTTGTATGAGAAATTTAAACAGGAATTGGTGCTTCACTTACTGATTTCTTTTTTCTATTTTATTTTACTCCTTGCTATGTAATGCGGGAACTTGTAACAAGATGGTGTTTATGGAAGGGACAATTTGCTTTAGTTATTATCCAATCTCAGGTTCTCAGTTGACCTTCTAGCTGAACCAAATGAAGACATGTAATCCATTAGCTGACCTTGGTTAGTGGTTTAGGTATATTATGTACGCAGATATCCAGGGTGGCCTCATTGAGGTCTGTTTAAATTGTTTTGTGAAACTATAGTCTTTCTATTCTCATCTAAATTTGTGAAGATATTAATGAAAATTTGAGTCCTTAAGTGTGGATGCTTTTGTTATGTACTACTAGCATTAGGAATTGGGAATACTTAATAATGATGCTTTTTTGTTTTTCTGTTTTTTTTAAGCACAAATCAAAATGCTTAATAATCCTGCTTTTTTTCTGTTTGTTTTGAGCACGATTTTGTAGCCTGAATTTGATTCATGAAGTAATATCATTATCCTAGTAGGGGTTCTTCTTATTGATGTTTTTGTGCTCCTCATCCATGGGATCAATGTGGACAAATATTTCATTTTATGACTACTACTTGGAAAATGTCATCAACTGTCTACTCCAATGTAGACCAAATCACAATTTAAAATTTGGAATTGGATTCATGGTTCTTCCCACCACCATGTACGATTTAGAGCCCATGCAAGGAGTGAGATTGGGATTGTCATTGGAAACGGTGGACTTGCCACCATGTTTTCGTGTAGTGTCACATTGAGTTTTTGGGTTAATAAAAACTGGTCTCCTTCATGCACAGTTAGTTTCACCTAGTTTGCTATGTAATTGATGTTACTTTTTTCCTTCCTTCTTGTCTGTTAAGCAACCACCTTCCATGTTTCAATCCCGTGAGTTATGATCTTGTGAGCCCTTAATGATCCAACCATAATCTTGATTTTGACTGCCTTGGTCTACTTTTTAAACCTACAGTGCAAGTCCTTTTTACTGTTTCACTACGAGTACCCATGAATTTACCTGTGTATTTATTATTGAATTAGTGCCATTTCAGAATGGTGTGGCAGATTTTCTGCTACACTTCCTTATAGCGATTTGTGCAGGGAGGCCTGATAGGGTGGTACTGTAGGCCGCAATGCTGTGTATATATGGTTAAATTTTGCTCTTTTGCCATATTTCACCATCCATCATTGATACCTATCTCTCTTCCACCATATCTTCTATATGGTGTATAAGGATCCTGTGTGCTAGGATTATGTGGTTCATTGGAATAACAATCTGTCATGATTTCATATTCCAATTACTTAAAACCTTTTAATTTCTTTTGGTGGGAAAAATATAATTGTCATAATATTTTAAATAAATTTGTAGAAGGTTTCTAAAGAAATATACTGAGACATTTCTATGTATAATTGTAACGATATGGCTTATGTCATGATAAGCTGGCTCTTACCTGCTTTTATTGTGAATATTTCGATGCCCTTCTCAATTATAATACATCATGTTTTCACTTTTACTACCTTCCCATTCCTGCAATTGTACATTGTTTTCCATGCTTCTACTGTTAGTTCACCTCGGATGGGTTTGTGGATGTTGCTATTATACTTGAAATTTGTGAGTTCCTTAAAGGATACTTAAAATTATTGTGTAAGCTGTTATTGTTATGTATGCTCCATTTGTTTCCATGATTTTATAGAAACCCGTGGAGGAAATAAGGATTTGTATAGGATGCATTTTTTAAACAATATTAAAATTGGATGTTTTCTTGTTCAACGCCGGAAGTTTATATTTCTAGCTTCATGTGTATATTTACTTGTGTTCAATAAAAGATAAAATATTATGTGTTATTTTCTTTTCTCTTAAAGTCTAATGATTTAGTGTAATTTTCTTTTCAGGTTCTTAATTCTGAGAAATCAAAGCCCAAAACAGCTATTAGAAATGCTGAGATGAATGTAGTTACCAAGAGTGTGCCACTGCAACCCTCTGCATTGCACATGGCAAGCCAATCTGTTCGCAGTATAAATGCCAAAGTTGACGCTCCGAAGACATCTGGAAAGTTTACTGATCTGAAGTCTGTTGTCTGGGAAAATGGTGGTTCCCCTACCTCCAAGGATGTGTCACATCCAACAAATTATTCTAACAGCAAACCAGGAAATCATCCTGCTGCTGCTGCTCCTTTGAGGAACCCCAATAATCTAAAATCTTCCACGGAAAGGAAATCAGTTTCTTTGGATCTGAAATTGGGTCCAACTTTGGATAAGAAACATTCCATCTCGCAAGTGCAGAGCCGGAATGATTTTTTCAATCTCATTAAGAAGAAAACATTGATGAATTCTTCTGCAGTTCTTCCAGATTCTGGCCCGATGGTTTCATCTCCCATGGTGGAGAAATCTGATGAAGTAAATGGAGAAATAGTTCATGAATCTTCAAGTCCCCAGTCTCTTGGGAATGGCACCGAACTGACTAGCAATGGTAATGCCCATGCTCATGGAGAGGTTCAAAGACTTTCTGATAATGAAGACAAAGAATCAATTCCCTGTTCTACAATATATCCAGATGAGGAAGAAGCTGCATTCCTTCGTTCTCTTGGCTGGGAGGAGAACTCAGACGAGGATGAAGGCCTTACAGAAGAGGAAATCAATGCTTTCTATCAGGAGGTAATGATATCTCAATCTAGATTTGTACTGATTATTATCATTGCAATTTAAATCTGCATAGTTTTATCATGCATCAGTATAATGAAAATGTATTATGTGAACTTTTAACCCCTTGTGAAGTTAAAAGTCCTTGTTTTGTATAACGGAATGAGTTCGAAATTCATTTTTGGTCGATTTGTTGAAATTCATATGCTTGAGTGAACTCTTCTGCTATCGGTTTTTTCTTCCCGCACCAAATTACATTTTAATGCAACTTTCTGTGACTAAATTGGGTTTGTTACTTTTCATTGGCTTTTTTGTTTTCCAGTGCAAGAACTTGGACCCAACTACATTCAAGATATGCCAGGGAATGCAGCCAAAGCTGTCCAAGTTGTTCGAATCTTATGCATCTAACTTGCATGGATCTTCTGCTGAGTTGAGCTCTACTGATCCCGGATCTGAAGATTGACATACTGTTTCTTTAATCATAGTTAGATCCAAGTTTCATATTTTTGATGGCAGATGATTAGTTCCATTCCTTTTGTTCTGAAGGCCAATGATTCGAGAGTGAAAGAAGAGGGGTGGGTTTTGATTAGAACCCTGCATTTTGCAAATATTGCAATAAGTTACAGGTGCCTCAATCCTGCCTGTTTAACAGGGTATTTTTTTTTCTCTTGTTTTTTGGTTAAAGGTTATAGGGTTGGTAGGTAGGGGCTATTTTGTCTGCTGTGGAAGATGCTAGGCCATTGCATCTTTTTGGGGCATTTTGATCCGTTTCTTTTCTTTAATGAGGGTTTGATTCTACATGATAAAGTTGTTATGCTGTTTTTGGTCAATTTTACAAAAAAAGGAAATTAAAAGTTTTTTTTAATTGGCTTAGTTTTTTTAGTTTCATCATTATTTTTTGTTTAATTTTGTTCCTCAATTTTCATTTTTATGTAATTTGATTTCCTTTATTTAAATTTTCAAATTTAGCCCCTTTAGGTTAAATTTGATTTAACAATGTTACTACAAATAATGGTGATTTGAAACCATTACTTAAAAAAAAGTTTTTGAAATTTTGTTATTAATATTTAATTGTAATATTATATTTTTTTGTTAATTACATGTTAATATAAATGACATAAGTATTATATAGTAAATTAAAGCACTTTGGTTTTATTAATTAATAATTTATAAATAAAATAAAAGTTTTAATTAAAGAAATTTAATTATAACTAGACGGTCTATCCGTTTCACAAGTTTTTTAACAATTAATTTCTTAGGAATCGTAAGCATAATTAATAAAAATTGATACAATTATGTTAGAATAATATCAATATGAAATTATAACCGTAATGTATGTAACATAAAACATTAATGTAACATGAAATATTGTTGGATCTTGAGGGTAAATGAAGTAAAAATGCAAGAATATCTTAATGTATCTTTAAAAATTAATCTAAATGCAAAAACAATTGGTTTTTAGACTTTCACTTTGTGCAAATCTGATAGAATATTCTTATAGAAGTGCAAGAAACGAACATCTAATACTGTCTCCAGTTAATTCGTAAGAAAAATCCCCTTATTTTTCTTGTTTTGAAATATAAGCAAATTTGAACACTTTCACTTCAATGATATCTTTATAAAAATAATATTTTAGAAAACTAAGAGATTGGTAAAATTTAGCACAATTAACTGCATTTTCGTAATGTGTAAACTTAATTTTTTTTTGTTAATATAATGACTTTATATTGTTGGCCATAGCATTTAAAAGACAAATACAGCATGAAATTTACTATAATAAGTAATAGGAGAAAATATTAATATTATAATTTAAAAAATATAAATTGTAAAAGGAAACATTTAAAAAATGACAAACAAAGTGAATTACTATCAATTTATTGAATACAATATGCATTAACTTATTAATAGACGTATCATTTTAGCATGGATTTTTTTTCGTATTAATTTTATTTATTAAATTCTTTAATAAAAACTGAAATAAGTAAAGGTGTAAATCAAATAATGATAAAGTGTTTTACTCTACCTTATAAGATACTTGATATTATGCATAATGTTTAATGTTTGTCTGAGTGTTAAATTTCATTATGATTTTAGAGAGTCACGTACTAAAGTTGTCAAAGGATTTTTCATTGTCTAATTGGTTCCATTAACCAACTTGTGTTTAAGGAAAAAAAGATTTCATGTTAGTAGGATTCTACAATGCAAATTATATTGGGGACAAAGTTGACAATAAGAATACAAGCGGAGGATATTAGTTTCTTGGATATTGTGTCATCTCCTTAAACCAGAAACAAAATTTAATTACTTTGTCCCTAATTGAAGTTGAGAATAAGTGTGATATCAAATATTACTCTCAGTTGGAATATGTAAAGTAACATATAGAAGATTCTCTGGTTTTAGAAAAAAAAGAAATATAGTAGTGTAGTAAATATGCTAAAGAAACTCATTCAACATTCCAAGGAAAAATATATTCAAGTGAAATATCATTTTATTATAATTACGTTTTATTCATGTCACATATCATTTTATTAAAGTGAAATATCATTTTATTCATCAATTGGGTGACATCTTGATGTAAAACAGCTTTCATAGATGTTAAAGAAAACTCTTGAAACACCAAAACAACCCAAAATAAGTTATAAAAAACATTCACATGATTAGGTAATTAGGTGTATAAGCTTGCTTAATTATCTCCATCATGAGTTAATTAAGTGCATTCATGTACTTTCACACTTCTATTCATCTTCTCTAATTTTTTTAGAAACTTATAAAAATTTAACAAAGTAATTTTGCTTACTAATTTATTGTTTAAGGTCTCTAAGTTTCCTATTTCTATTTTATTATTATTATTTCTTACTTTTGTTCTTATTTGCTTCTTATTTTATATGCTTAATGTGTTTTTTAGGTCCTTGTCATTCTTTTCCTTCTAAATAAAATTAATACAAATTCACCTCTAGCCTACCTAAAAAATATAAGTATAAAGAATAATCAATCCTTTTTTAAGGTGAAAATCATTCCAAAACATTTGGATGATACCAAAGAAAAAATATTTTTCGCACCTACTGTTTTATCAACAACAAGTTATGTTCCATGATAATACATGAGGTAGTTGTGCTAATATGGCAAGTACAAGAGTAGTGGAGAAACTTGAATTACCCACTATTTCTCATACAAAGTCCTATAAACTTCAATGACTTAGTATTGAAGGTGAAATCATGGTTACTAAACAAGTCCTCATAACTTTATGTGATGTTGTGCCAATGGAAACAACACATATTCTATTGGGAAGACCTTGGCAATATGATAAACAAGTTTTACATGATGGCAATAAAAAGTCTTTCAACTTCCAAGGGCATAAAGTTATCTTAAAACCCCTTTCTCCCAAAGAAGTTCATGATGACCAAATAAAAATGAAAACCAAAAGAGAAAATGAAACAAGAGAGGAAAGTAAAATGGATCTCAACATCTCATCTCACGCAATCAAAATAATAATGTTGACCCACACAAAACTAACCACGCCTCCTATGTATACTTCCTACTTTCTTTTTTATTACTTGATAATTCTAAATACTTGACATATTGGGTAAAGAAGTTTAGGGATGAAATTCAAACACCTCCTAAAGGTTCTAACCTTCTAAGAGGATTTTCAGCAAAACATCATGTCATCCCCAAATATTCTTTCCAAACATGGCTTGTATCTAGAACTTACCCATATGAACTCCCAAAGCTTCATGAACATAAGTTTACTTCACATACCACACCTCGTACTATCTTATATGTGAACAAACTGACTATGTTATTTACTGGAGTTCTAAATTCGAGGTCAAATTATTTCCAACATGGGGAGCATGATACAATCCAAGTACCCAAGAAGATGACCAAGGACTCAAGAGACAATTCACACTATGAGCAGTCATCTCAACAATCAAGTCAAGACCCCACCAAAGATCAAACGAACCTCACCAGAAGAAGAACTGGGCATAGACCAGAACACCAAATGTTCTTTCTTCTGGTCTTTTTAAAAGACAAAAATATGTTTGTAAATAAATTGGGTTCACTTTGGGGGTCCAAATAGCAAAATAGACTAGAGTAGGTTCACATAACATAAAAGAAAGTGTAATTAGCAAAATGGGCTTGTACCGAGCCACTTTTTCAAGACAAGGCACCTAGAATTAGGGTTTATAACCTACCTTCTAGAAGATGTGTCTAAAGGTGCGGTTTTGATTAGATTTTATGGGCATAAATCACATAAAATTTTCACAATACTTATCAATTGAAATGATTCTATCACTAGCTTGTTCACATGAATGTCGCTCTCTTCATTTAACCATTGTAACTTATAGGGCTCAGAGTGAGGTATAATGAATATCTGAAATTTTTTCACCATTCTTTGACTTATAACATTTGTGCAACTTCTTTCATCAATTATGAGTGTACAAGTTTTATTCTTCAATTATAATTGATTTTTTTTATTCTTGATTTTTTTAAACATGTGTCTAAACTCTTTCCATTGGATCTAATTTATAACATATCTTGAATTTTGGAAATATATTTTTTTTACAGAAATAAAATTCAGACTATACAAATATATTTAAAATTTTATTTTTAGAATGTGAAATGAATAAAATCCCAAATTTATAGTTTTGAAAATATATAAATAGTCTTTTAAAATTAGAAAGTTTAATTCTATATAAAAATTAATTTTTTATTTTACATATATTTTTAAATAATAACTAAAAAAGTATCTTGTAATTGAATGACACGAGAAAAATAATATATAATGTCTTTATGTAGATTTTGACTCTTAGTAAATAAAAAAAAAATAGAAGAATGGGCTTCCCCAAACTTTTTTCAACACGCATATTCTTTTAAAAAATTAGTCACTCTTAAGTTTTAACCTTATATTGGTGTAGTTGCCTCTTCGCATTTCTCTATCTCAAACATTTTGGGAATCTCCTTGCAATACTTGGATTGACTTAGAAAGATGTCATCCTTAGATTGCTTGACCTGCAGTCCCAAGAAGAAGGATAACTCTCCCATCATTGACATTTCAAATTCCCTTGCATACCTGCCACAAATTCTTTACATAAGCTATCATTAGTAGCACAAAATATAATGTCATCAACGTATATTTGGAAAAAAATAATAGCAGAATTTGACTTTTTAATTAAAAGAGTCTTATCAATTTTGCCTCTCTCTTAGCCATGAGACAAGAGGAAATTGCTAAGCCTCTCATACCATTGTCTAGGAGCTTGTTTCAACCATACAAGGCCTTTTTCATCTTGTAAACATGATTAGGGAGTTGATGATCCTCAAAATCGGGTGGTTGTGATACATATACCTCTTCATTGATAATCCCATTTAAAAAGGCACTCTTCACATCCATTTGGAATAGTTTGAACCCGCTCATACAGGCAAATGCCAACAGCAACCACATTGCTTCCAATCTGGCCACTGGTGCAAATGTCTCATCATAGTCAATCCCCTATTCTTGGTTGTATCCTTTTGCAACTAGCCTTGCTTTGTTCCTTGTAATCACCCCTGATTCATCCAGCTTGTTTCTGAACACCTACTTGGTTCCAATGATGTTCATCTAATCTGTTTTAGAGACCAGAGTCCACACATCATTTCTGGTGAATTGGTTAAGGTCCTCATGCATAACAACAACCCAATTTTCGTTCTTAAGAGCTTCACTTATTGACTTAGGCTCAATTTGAGAGACAAAAGCCATGTGCTTGCAGTCACTAGTGCAAAATGTATAAATAAGTGCGGTTTATTTAGTGCGGCTTTACGCTTAAACGCTTTCGTAAAAAACGCGGTGGCCTTTTTGTAATTAAGTTCATTTACAAGTGCGGCTATTAGTAAAGCCGCACTTGTAAATCAAGCGTTTGGATTTACAAGGGCGGCTATTTGTACAGTCGTCCTTGTAAATCAAAACGCTTGATTTACGAATGTGGCTTTACAAATAGCCGCCTTCTTAAATCCTTTTTAACCCTAATTCAGAAATGTGCCACTTATATTTTGATATTTTCCTTTCTCTTGTGCTTCGTTTCTCTTATGTGCTTCCTCCATTAGCTGTGCTTCCTCTTTTTTTGCTCTCTTCTTTGCATTGTCTTCGTGCCATAGGTAAGCATTGTCTTCCTCTCTTCTTCTTCACCATTGATTTTTGTATGTTTTGTGTTTCTCTTATTTTTTTTTCTTATGTCATTGCTAAGGTCATGCTTGGGAAGGTTTTTGTTTGCTTTATTCGGTGCCTTCCTCGTCGTTGTTGCTGTCGCCTTGCTCCGTCATATATATGCATTTCATTGGGGAATTTTTATTTGCGTTTTTTGGACTTCCACAAGGATGAAATACGAAGATGTATAATATGAACACACCAAGAGATCAAAAGAAATGCTAAAATAAGGATCATGTTCTTCGAAAAAGATCAAAACTTTGATTAGAAACGCAATCAACAACAAAAAGAAAAGAAATCTTAAATGCCTATCGTAAATGAGATTTATAAATGCAACTATGTAAATAGCCGCATTTATAAATTGAATTTACGAATGCGGCTATATAGCCGCCTTCTTATGTCTCTGATTTACAAATGTGTGCTCTTCAAATGCGGTTATATAGCCGCCCTTATAAATGTAAAATAGCCGCACTCGTTTTGCTTTTTTGAACTAGTGAGTAATTTGAGACTGTTCTTCGAGTACAGACTCCCTTCAAAATCTGCCCAAAGATGTTTTCCACAGAAAGATTCCTAAGAATTCTCCATTCTTGGGTTAGCTCATCCTGCTGCAGAATTTCAACCGATTGTTTCGCAGAATCAATCGGTTGTTTTTCTAGGCAGTTTTCCAGATTCTTCAGAACTATGTTTTACTCATCTTCCTCTGCATGAATCCTTTGAGATTCTTTTTCTGCATGGTTAGTCTCATCAAATACAATATGAATAGATTCTTCTACAGTCATAAGTCTTTTATTATATACTCTATAAGCATGGCTAGATAAAGAGTAACCGAGAAATATACCGACATTCGCTTTCTCATCAAACTTTCCAAGAATTTCTTTACCATTGTTTAAAACATAACACTTGCATCCAAACACCTTCAGATGTCCAATATTAGGTTTCCTTCCATTGAACAATTCATATGGAGTCTTTTTCAAGATTGATCTTATAAGAACCCTGTTCATCACATAACATGCAATGTTGACAACATCTGCCCATAAGTACTTTGGCAAGGAGGATTCACTAAACATGGTTCTTGCAAGCTCTTAAAGAGACTTGTTTTTCCTCCCCACAACTCGATTCTGCTGAGGAGTTCTAAGGGTAGAGAAATTATGGAAGATTCCAAGTTTTACACATAATGAGTTGAACTTTTCATTTTGCAATTCCCCACCATGATCACTGCGGATAGCGCATATGTTGCTGCAACTAGTGTTTTGTAGCCTCTTGGCAAGTTTTTTGAATGGTGCAAAAACATCACTTTTTTATTCTAAAAACAGTATCCAGGTGAACCTAGAAAAGTCATCAACAATAACAAGAGCATAGTAATTCCCACCAAGACTGATAGTTCTTGAAAGACCAAATAAATCCATGTGGAGCAGCTCAAGGGGTTTTGAAGTGAAAACCACATTTTTCAATTTAAAAGAATGTTTAATTTGTTTCTCCTTTTGACAAGCTTCACATATATGGTATTTCTCAAACTTGAGCTTGGGTAATCCTATCACAAGATATTTAGATATAAGTTTATTCAAACGATGCCTGTGAATATGAGCTATTCTTCTATGCCATAACCATGATTCCTCATGTTTGGTTAGAAGACATCCAATGGATGTAGGATGTGAGATATCAAGAAGATAAATGTTGTTGACCCTTTTACCAATCAACACTACTTCATGTGAATTTGGTAGACGTAACTCACAAGTGTTGGATTTGATGGTTACTTGATAACCTTTATCACACAACGGACTAATGCTGAGTAGACTATGCTTCAGCCCTTCTACGTATAAAACATCATGAATTAGAAAGTTGTTCTTGTCACCCATGGTGCCTCTCCCAAAAATCTTCCCCTTATTGTTGTCTCCATAGGTCACATGCCCTTCTTGCTTGAGGATAAGGTTGACAAACTTGGATTTCACCCTTGTCATATACTTGGAGCACCCACTGTCCAGGTAGCACATGTGTTGAGTTTCCATCAGGGAATCCTACATAAGACAAAATCAAGTACCAAGATTTTGTCACCTTACAAATTTGGGTCCATGAGCATCAATTGGATCCTTTGAACCCTTAGGATTCTTTGGAATCCACTTCATAACACCTTTAGGAACAAAAAATTTCCTAATTTTACAGAACCTAACAGAATGACCTCTTTTCATGCAGTAGAAACATGTAACAACCGGTTGTTTTGATTTTTCAATCGATTGTTTTTCTGTTACAGTAGAGTAAGGCTTTGAAATTCCATTTTTCTTACTTTGTGGATAGAAACCCAAACCAGATTTTCCAAAAACATAATTTTGAGATGCTAGAACAGTCTCAAAGTTTGATTTTCCTTTTGAAAGCTTATCCACAGTTTTTACAAGGTAGTGAACCTTCTTTTCAAGAGATTCACAGTTTTCACAAAAACTAGAGTTGCACTTGCAAGAAGAATTTTTATAAATCAATTCTATATTTTCAAAATCATTTTTCGAATTTTCCAGCTCTTCTTCTAGTGCCTTAACTCTATTTTCCAACCAATTATTTAAACCTTTCAATTAGTTATTCAATAGAACCAATCTATTAGCTTCCTCATGTGTTTCTTTGAAAGCTTCAAGAAGCTGACTATAATTTTCAACATTAATAGAGGAAGAAGAACTTACACTGCTTGTGTCATTTTGACCCTTGTCCATTAGACACAAATTTGCTTATTCTTCTTCAATTGAAGAGCCACTTGATGATGATACATCATTGTCATCCCAAACAATGTAGGCCTTTTTTGATTTGCCCTTCTTTTCAAACTTCTTGCTGAACTTTTTCTCTTTGCTTTCTTTGTTGGGACATTCAGCTTTTATGTGCCCCTGCTCACCATATCCAAAACATGTATGTTTGTTAGAATTGAATTCAGTAGGTTTCTTGCTAACATACCTGTCATTGGTGTGACTTTTGCTGTTGTTCTTCTTTAAAAACTTGTTGAACTTCTTTGACAACAAGCTAAGACTCTCTTCTTCACTATCATCACCTGAATGTTGACAACTTCTGTTCCCAGCAACCTTCAATGCAATTGTTCTCACATGTTTCTCCTCATTCTCTTGAACATTAAAATGTTCATCTCTAACTCATGCTCTCTCAACTTTCCAAACAATGTGGTAGTGGTCATGGAGGTTAAATCCTTTGATTCAGATATGGCAGTAACCTTGGGTTGTCATGATCTATCAAGACACTTGAGAATTTTGATATTTAGCTCCTGTTTATCAAATGTTTTCCAAAGACTCAACATATGATTTACAATGTGAGTAAACTGTTTTTGCACTTTTACAATTGTTTCTCCCTTCTACATTCTGAATATCTCATACTCTTGTATAAAAGTGTGTTTCCTTGCTCTTTTCACATCATTGGTGCCTTCATGAGTCACTTCAAGAGTATCCCACATCTCCTTTGTTGTTCACATTGAGACACCCTAAAATATTCGTTAGAACTCAGTGCAAATGTGATAATATTATTTGCAAGACAATCATATTGTGCCTTTTTACTTTCTTGCTCAGTCCATTGGGACCAAGGTTTTTAAGAAATTTCTTTTTCATTTTCAATCATAAGGATAAAAGGACCATTCTTGATTGCATCCTAAATACCTTTGTTAATTGATTCAACAAATATTTTCATCCTTACCTTCTAGAATTGGTAATTTACACCACAAAATAGTGGTGGTCTATTTATAGAAGCACCTTCCCCAAAAGGTAGTTTGTCAGCCATAAAAACATATTGTGGATCAACCGTGAGTAACTTTCAATAACCTTACTCTTGATGCCAATTGTTAGAATTGTAGGCCTAAAACAAGAGGGTGGTGAATTAATTTTAAACGTTTTTTGCAAACTTTGAAGGTGTGGGAAAGCCAATGAAGAATCAAAGCCAAAGGAATGAAAATGCCCAAGATACCAAACTATTTTAGTTGATTTCTAGAAAATCAACCGGTTGTTTTTGCGATTCAACTGGTTGTTTTTATCAGCAGTTAATAAAAACAAATTTAAAACAAATATAACAGAGATTAGGGAAAAAGAGAATCACACAACCAAATTTATATTGGTTCACTCTTACACCAAGAGCTACATCCAGTTCCCAGAAACCATTGGGTATTCCACTATGTAATCAAAACTAGATTACAAAATACAAACACCAAAGAGGTAATCTTGAGCCCTTCAAGAACACTAACCCTCTTTGATACACAATTCACTACAAGTCACCCTTTGATTGTAGACACCAATACTGATACAAACCAAGCCAACTAGGAGATGACCAAGAATGCACATTACGATTCACACTATAAGAAGTCATCTCAACATTCAAGTGAATACCTCACCAGAGGGAGAAATGGACAAAAACCAAAGCATCTAATGTTCTTCTTGTTGGTATTCTTAAGAATAAAACAAGTTGTAAATAAATTGGGCTCTCTTTAAGGGTCCAAATAGCAAGATAGGATATAATAGGAGCCTTTAGCATAAATAAGAGTGCTCATAGAGAAATGGGCTTGATCCAAGCCCAGTTTTTTCAAGACAAGACACCTAGAATTAGGGTTTTAACCTAGTTTCTAGAAGGAGAGCTTAAAGGTTCGGTTTTGACCTTAGTCAACCCTCCTTGGCCGCCCCTCCCTTATTTCCCATCCTACCCTTGCTCTTCTTAGCCACCAAGGCACCCATTCCTATAAATAGGGTGCCTTACTCCATGTATTACATGTTAATTTTGAATAAAAAAGTTACTCTGCACAAATTGTGTGAGAAGTTTGAATCCTCTTGGCTAGGTCTTATCTTGAGGAGTGTGAGACTCTCAAGTGGAAACCCTTCACTCATCTTGGTGGCTACCACACCCCAAGTGGCATGAACCCCTCTCACAACGACTGCATAAGCTACTCTTCTTCCACTTTTTTTTCAATTCACTTCCATTTCATATATGTCTTTGTCTTGAATTCTTGCTCTTGGTTTTGCTTTTGTTATATGCTTATGGTTCATCATTTTGTTCGGCCATGACCACCATTGATGTTTACCTTATTGTCATTTCAATTCCACATTGCATTCCATCTATCACTTGATATTGATTTTTCATCTTTGGCTTTGTGAAGTGAACCTTCACACTTACTTAACCATTTGGCTAAGTTCGTGTCCAGTGGGAATCTTCCTTAGGTTTCACCATAAATTGCTAAAATTCCAACTCTAAGTAAAAGTGTCACCATAAAATGAAACCATCTAAAAATCAACTCACATAAAGTACCTTACAAGTTGTACACATATGAAACAAATACAAGTAAGAACAAGAAGGATCACAACTGATACAAAAGGATTACAACAATTCTCTATTCCACTCTTATCCCAAGCAAAGCCTTAAGCAATCTTGCAATCTTGAAAAACTTTAATCTTTTTGGTAATCTGATATTTTTCTTTCAGATATGTAAACACCGGTTATATAGTCTCAAAAGTCGTCTAAGAATTTTAATCAAAGCCCAAAACAGATTAGAATCATGAAAAACATATTTACCAGACTTAACAAATTCTGTTAAGATTTTTCAAAAAACAATCGATTGAAAACTCGATTCAACCGATTGAATTGGCCTTGACTGTTAGGTAAGCCAATTTCAGCTTCTTCAAATCCTTTTCAAAATTACTAAGTATAAAACAATCGATTGAAACGATAAATCAACAGGTTATTTTTCACTACTTTGAAAAACACTTTTCTTTTGAAAGAACTTGATTGATCCAGTTTTGGATTAAGCTAAGATTGGATTGACAAATTCTAAAGTACCCAGAACCCATGCCCACAAGCAGCAACCCAGCCTTCAAGCAATCTTCATGGATTTGGAGACATCAAAGCTTTAAGTTCAATAGATCACACCTGATACAGATTTGAATTCTAAAGATACAAAGCACTCATATTCAACTCTTAGCAAAATTCAAAGCTTGAGGAAAATCTTGGAGAAAACTGATTTGAAAGGTTTTAATCTGATATCTTAACTACGAGGAGCGTAAAACAGATTATGTAAACTCCAAAAAGATGTTAAAAACATTTAAAGCATGAGCCAAATCAGTTTTGAATCAATTAAAACAGATTTACCAAACTTAACAAATTTTGTTAAGGATTTTCAAAAAACAATCGGTTAAAATGTCAAAGCAACCTGTTTCAAAAACACTAAGTGTAAAACAACTGATTGAAACGATAAAACAACTAGTTGTTTTTACACTTCTTTGTAAAACACTCTTTTTCAAAAGGATTTTTTTTAAACCAACTTCGAATCCTAACTAAGAGTGGATTTACAAATTCAAACTACCCAGAATCCACACACACAAGCAACAACAAGGCCTTCAATCAATCTTCATGGATTTGGGGACATCAAAGCTTATCTTCAATAATCTCCCCCTATTTGATGAAGACAAATCTCTGGTTTGCTTGTGTTGTTCTGTTTGAATTTGAAAGTACCTGCAAAACAGAAAAAATGCATGTACCAGAGAGCAATCATATCCAAGTTCCTCTAGCACCAAAGAAGCAGTTTTCACCATGTGATTTTCATAAAGAAAACCAGCAAAATCAGTGTGAATAAGGTGCACAATCAGAGTTTCTGCATCAGCCTACTAAATTAGTTTAAACCAAATTAAAACATATATGTAGCAACATACAAAAAATTGTTCAACAAATTAACACAGAATGGAACAATAAAGCACTAAAAGACTTCAATCATCTTTGTCGTATTGTAGCTCAAAAAGCTGATTTTGAACAACTTCAATATGCTTATCAAGGTTCTGAAAACGTGCCATACAGAACTCATGATGACTTATTTGTTCATCAACAAAATTATCCATTATTCTCAGCATCAATATTTCAAATGGAGACATAAAGGTGATGCGTTCTCCCATGATTCCAGCACTTGGACCAACATCATCATCTCTAGCTTGGAATTCAACATCAACATAACCACTAGCAACTGCAATATCAGCTTGTTCTTCTCCACCATCTTCAGCACGAGCTCCACTTGAGGATCCAGCTTGATCACCATCCTTGTTGACCCACTTTCCACCAATTTTTGTGAAACCCATCTTGCTAATGGAGCTATTGTTGACTTCAAGTGATGTTTTGACCACTTAAGATTGCTCCTCCTCAAGATCAAGTTCAAAGTAATGCAGAAATTTAGAAATAAGGATAACATATGGATAGTGGTAATCACTTAACATCATGGATTTCAACATATGTTCTTTGATGATGTGGATCTAGTTTATCTTGACCTTATTCATGATACAATAAATGAAAACAAGATCTTTCTCGGTTAGCACAAAGTGATTACTTCCTCTTTGAGTCAACATCCATGTAACAATAAAAGCGATAAGGTAAGGACGTGGAAGAACACATCACCTTAATAAAAGAACCAACAATAAAGATTTATCACTTAAATAAGCTATCTAAGCTAAGAACCCATCAAAAGAAAAATTATTCCCCAAAAACACTCAAAATTTTCACAAATCTAGTTTCATTCAAATTCAAGTGTAGTTTGTATAATACGGGGAACTCTTATTTCTAATGGGGGAAATTCAACCACTTAAATACAAAATGAACAAAAGGAAGTACACACACCTTGTTGGATAATGGCGTTAGTTGCCTGCTAGATGGTGAATGAGGGGAAAGTTACACCCTTCACCTGATAAGGTAGTTAGATAAATGAATTTGTTTAACTACTTCAATCATGAGTTAGTCAACTACATTTTCCTTTGTACTTCAATCATAAATTAATCTTATCTAAATTTATAGAAACTTCTAAAAAGTTTACAAAGTAATTTACTTCTTAATTTCTTTTTTAAGTTCTCTAATTTTTCCCCTTGTATTATTCTTTATATCTCATATTCTATAATGCTTAATATAGGTGACAAAATGGGCTAACTCTGCTCATTTTGGCCTGACCTATCGTGGTTTATGAAAGTGGGAAATCTTGACCCACCTGCGAGCTAACCTACCTTACTTTTCAATTTTTTATTTTATTTTAATATATATATATATTACAAGTACACTTAGACATTAATAAATATTTTTAATATATATATTACAAGTACACTTACACTTATATATAAATATTTTTAAGTTTTAATTAATTAATTAATTAATGTCTCTAATTAGATAAATTAAAATGATTATTACCTTTACATGTTACACTATTCTATTATAATTAATGATTAGTGTAACACCCAACTATTATATAAATAATTTTTATTTAATTAGAAATTGGGAGTACGTTGTTTTTTTGCACAGTAATATTTTCTTAGAAAGAACATTAATAATAAGATAACCATATATATATATATATAAATATATATATATATATGGATGTCAACAATTTACATATTTATAATTATTCATAGTATATTACACAGACATATAATAATAAGAGTTCTACATTAGAACAGAGAACTATCTATATATTTAATATTTCCTATGGATATTAAAAATAAAAATAAGTTCTCAATGAGCCTATATCGTAAAGAAGATCTCCCAAAAATTTTCTAAACAACTTTTACTGAAAAGATTTTGCTTCTACTCATATTGCAAGTAGATATGAAAAAAACTCACACGAAAAAGAGTGAGGTATTTGTAAATCTTAGATATAAATCTTAATAAACTTAACATTCAATACAAATAATGGGCCCTAGGATTAACCTACAACTATAAGAGTCAATCTGAATTTATCTATCATATGGGTCCATATTCCATTTTTTATTGATCCACTATGAATATAAAACGTTACTTGGAAAGTGATTAGGTAATTAAATAATTCTCATTAAAAACATTGGTAACGTTATACATATTTTTCTCGAGAATATCCATAATTTATCAGCCTATAAAAGAGATATATACTCACTACCTAACTTTGGCGATGTTGAGTAGATATCAGATTGTCCCAAGTTTTACCTATAAATATCCTAATCTAGGATGTTATTCTTAATTATCAAAATATTCACCAACCTGGTAAATACTTCTTTAGACCCTACTATAGTCCTTACCTTTCATCCTTCAATGTACCAAACTATGACTTTCCAAACATGAACACTCTACATTAGTATGGTCTTAACTCATTCCAACAAAATCTAAGACTCTTTCTGTGGTGACATACTCTTTGACATTTTCAAGGATCACATAACGTGATTTCCATTAAGATATGTCATATTTTTCTTGACCAATAATCTATACACACCATCGAAATAGATCCAAAAAAAGTATAAAAATAATAATACAACATATAAATAACTTTTTCATTGAATAAAATAATATTCATGATAAATCTTTTTCTTCTACGAAGTTTATCAAACTAAAACTAAGTTCCCCATTTTAATGCAATAAGAGGCTAACCTAGGTAAAATCTTGAGAACACATGTTGATTGAATCCACAATTTGATTTTCTTCCTTTCACAAACTAAGATTAGGGGTTTGGATGAAATTTAGAATAAAAATCAAATAACAACACAAATGAAAACAAAACAAAAAAGTAACGAAGTAGACTATCTAATGACAATCATCTATTAGACCGTCTTCTAACAATTGAAATATAAAAACTACAAACTAAATGAAATTGTGAAAGAGAATTAAATGAAATTATAAACGTTACTAAAAAAGTAGAATTAAATCGACAAACTAAAATTACAGGGATGAAATGAAACATAGAGCATGCATTACACAATTGAAACAAAACTATACTAGACAATTCAAAAAATACATGAATGTAAAGTGAATTAAAACTACAATATAAATTTAAAGAAAAAGATAAAACACAAATGAATTCATGAAGTGTGAAAAAAAAAGTGCAACTATCACGTCGTCTAGTCAACAACCACTTACCAAACAACCCAATAGTGTTACCAGTGAGAAAAATAGCATCAAATGAAAATGTAAATGACAAAAATGTAAAATATAGAAATGTAAACGAAAGAAGTTGTCATCAATAGAAATTGAAAAGAAATAATATAATTATTCAAAATAAGAAAATATAATAGAAACCATCTAATGAACTAAAACTATAAAAAAAAAACTTTGAATAATGAACAAAGCATAATTAGAATTGATACTGAGATTGAAATAAACTGAAATTAAAAGAAATTCAATGCATAAAATGAAATATAAAATCAAAAATTAAAAAGGAATTATAGTAAAGAGAAGACAATTTCATTTGAGAAATGCGAGTCATTAAACGAAAATCTTGAATACAAGAAACCCATATCTAAATTCCTTGTTTAATGAATAAAACACATAACCATTTGTATATTTAAATAAATCAATTCTTAATCAATAATTGAATTTGAAAACAAATCAAGAGAAGAAAACAACTCAAATAGAGTATCATCTAACATAATTTCATATTCGATGTTACCCATTTCAAGAATTCAATCATCTTCCAAATGTAAATTCACTTGCAAAAATCATAAAATCAGATAAAAACATAAAAATTAGAAGAGAGAACACAAGATAAAAAAGGGAGATAATGAAGAATTCGAATAGCCAAAACTGTAATTGTATAAACTAAAAAATAGATAACTAATTAAACTGTAAAAACTAAAACGCAAATGTGAAGTTGTTTATCTACCAAATCATGTGTTTCTCTTTATCTATTTCCTATTTATAAGGTTTTCAATAACTACAAATGGATGATCCTAAGTTAAAACCAAAATTGGCTCACCAAAAATCTATTACAATAAGATTCGACACTAGATTGTCTTCCAGCTTCTAGAGTGTAACTCTTCCTTTATTCAACAACTTTGACTAATATTTTCCTTTTAATCCGGCGTAGACTTGTCTAATGCTAGAGATGATAGTATAATTGTGGTCAAATGAGCCTAAGTCGTCTCCCAACGAATCTAATAGTGAAATCAGTAAATCAGTATTTAGAATTTATCGACAAGCAATAAAGTTAGCAATAATAATAATGATAAAAAAAGGGGGTTGTGATAGTTATGCAAAAAATATAAAAGAGATTAAAAGAACAAATAGAAAAGCGGTTGACCCCCGAGTTCTTCCACCAATGAATTTTTCTTAAGTTATCTAAAGATTATTATCCTTCAATTCTCACACAGAGCTAAAACAGATTGAGCATGCGTCAATCTAATTCAACTTGAAGCTCACCAGTAAAGCATGCCTTTACTGGTTTAATAAGTACCCACTTTGTTCCATGTGTATACTCCATGGGAATGCTCATTTTCTCTCTCTTGAATCATGCACCCATGAAATTAATTAGAACAATGTGAACTAACTAAGAAACTAGATTTTAAGATAAGGAAGACTCTCAATCAAGCGTTCAAGTACAACCTCTCACAAAAATCAGTTTTACAGGAGATTATAATATTAAAATAACTACTATGGAGAATTAAAAAAAATGAAAATTTTATTGATCAAAATCTTAGAACTTAATGGAAAATTACAAAGGAATCAACCAAAGCGGTTTCGCCTTCCATGCGGAGGCAAAACAAGAATAATATAAAAAAAAAATTAGGTCTAGAATGTGTTTGCTCCTATGAAACATGATCCCCCGAAAAACTTCTCCTTCCTTCCTCTAAAGTCTCTTTTATAATCTTCTTTTCCTTGTACAAAATCAGATTAAAAACATGTCTTATGATATTGTTTTACAATTATTAAATGTTTCAAATTATTAAACGTATATTTGATAAGTGTCTAATATCAGTAATATTTCATATTAAAATATAGGCACTTATGAGGATTTATTGCTAATTTACATATAAAATAATCCCTAATTTATGAATTTATATCTTTTTATATTTTTTATGACCTTCATTTGAATAAGAGTATTTTATTCCCAAATTTGGTGTTAATTGTAGATTTCTAGGGAGGATTGAAGATTTGGATTAAAGGAGAATAAATTAAGCTAAAAAGAGAAAGCTGAAAAGTCCTAGAATGGAAAAAGATGCAGAGAAAGATTGGGCCTTTTTTATGTTTTATCACTTAGCCCATTAGCGCGACACAGGAAGCCACCTAACCCTAGAAAATTAGGATAAATAGGGGGTTAGAGGTTCAAACCTAGTGTGCCAGATTGAGAGAAAAACACCAATCGTGACAAATTGATAATCTTAAATCTGACCGAGAGGTATTTTTAGGGTTCAGACCTAAACATCAATACTTAACATATTTGAGTGTTAGAGATAGACTTGAAAACTTAATTGCCATTAACGTCTGATTGTGATTTCTAAGTTGTTTTTATAAGTATGCGAGAGATCGATATAAATGAATTTTCTACGGGCATCAATTTCAATCAAAGAACTTAATATTGACATGCTAATCAAAATACATGAGAGTGAGAGAGATGAAACCTAATCCCTATTTTTCCAACTGAAGCAACTAATTTTTTGTTTGTTTTCTTGATCAGTGCCAACACAATCACTTCAAAACTCTTTTTATGGTTTTGTTGTTATATTTAGCGAATTTTGTACTCGATAATTCAGTGTTAGCGAATTTATTACTTCTAACAAACGCGGTGCACTTTCCGTAAAAAGTCATCAATATCTTCATTCCCAAACAACCTCAGATTTTATTCTTGTTTCTCTTTAGATATATTGTTTCCAATTTTCTTCAGATTTGTGCATTGATTGTAATTGATTCTAGCACTACTGTGAGAGATATTGCAGAAGATTTTCTTGAATAATATATTTAAAGTATATTTGCAAAAATTTTGTAGGATTTTGCAGAAGAATTTTAATTGTAGGAGTTTTAGAGAATATCCCTGCAGGAATTTGCATTCAATTCCTTTTCTAAGATATTTGCATATTTAATTTTCTAATTCTTTATTTTAGATTTTGTTTCCTA
Source organism: Phaseolus vulgaris (assembly GCF_051622355.1). Classification (NCBI taxonomy): domain Eukaryota; kingdom Viridiplantae; phylum Streptophyta; class Magnoliopsida; order Fabales; family Fabaceae; genus Phaseolus; species Phaseolus vulgaris. Next base: position 46,546,510 of record NC_143505.1, read on the forward strand.
TTTTGATCTAAAAGAAGCAACTTAGGTTAAAAATACAGAAGTAACAAAAATAATAATTAAGGCCCAAATAAACCCAAATAGAAGAATATTAATTAAAAGAATGAATTTAGTTATTATTACATTCTAATAATTTGTGATTAAAGTTAATAAGTGTGAATAAAATTATTTTCATCAATGGTCCAATTATCTTCATTAAAGCTCCAAATTTCAGGAATCTACTGCAATAAATATCAACTCAAAAGGTTGTCATCTTTAAATCAATTGATCAAACATGCTAACAAAATTTTTAACTGAAAATACAATTTTTATACTAGATTTGTTACAACTCTTCCGTACTACGGAAATTGCAAATATGTGCAAAAAATGAGAAATAAGAAAAACAAAAATACTTAGGGAGTACAATAAACCTATAAAAACATGAACAAAACAAGTGTTAACAATTTACTTTCACTTTATTTTTATTATTACTTATAAGTATTGTTGAAAATGAAGCTTTGATGCCTCCAAATCTATGAAGAGAGCTTGATGCCTTTGCTGTTGTGTTTGGGGTTTAGTTATAGGTAGTTTAGAATTTTTAAAGTTCATTCTTAATCCAAAGCACAACTGAATTAATCTGGTTTTGAAAATGAAAAAGTGTTTTTATAAGCTAAGTGAAAAACAATCGGTTGATTTCTCGGTTTAGTCGGTTGTTTTCCACCCAACTTGTTTGGAGGGTTTTCAAACTGTTTCTAACTTGGTTGACTAACTGTCAAAACCAATTTAACCGGTTAAAACGACATTTCAAACGGTTGATTTTTTAATTTCTTAACAACTTTTCAAAAACTTATTAAATTTGTTTTCAATTGATTTGAGACTATTTTGGCTCATGTTTAACTGCCTAAAACGGCTAGTTTGAAGAGCTATAAAACTGGGTTACCCTCCATATTTGAAAACACAGAAAGAGAGATTAAGAAACAATTTTGAGGAAGATTTTATTTAAGCTTTGCTAGATTGCCTAATGCCGTGTTATTGGTTCAAGAAGTGAATTAGGAGCTCTGTGATTTTCTGTACACCAGGCGTAATCTGTTCCTTCTATTCTTGTAATTGTTTTTCATTCTGTATACTTGTAAAACAGTAAAAGGCTCTGTGTTCTTGTGTGGTCAAGATCACCTCTTTGTGGTGTTGTGTGATTGTAATATGTTGTTGGTACTTAGTGAAATACCCAGTGATTTTATGGGGACTGGATGTAGCTCTAGTAAGGAGTGAACCAGTATAATTGTTTGTGTGATATTCTCTCTCTTTCTCATTTAAAATCTAGTTGAATTGTGATTTTAGTTCTATTGCCATAAGCAATCGGTTAAAACACATTTTCAACCAGTTGTTTTTTTTATAATTGGTTTAACAGTTCTGTTTTCTTGGCTGATTTGATTCTTTGATATGTAAATCAATATCAATCTTCATTCTTAACCAGTATTTGTGAAAAAATTTCCTTAAACAATTCACCCCTCTCTTGTTAAAGGCCATTAATTCTTACAAGTATTTCTTCAAATTATAAAAGGATTATGTTTAAAATAAATAGAAAAATCAAAGAAAGAAATTTAAATAAATTATTAGATACATATTAGTATATCATAGGAAAGGAAAATAACAAAAATATAAAATAACACAGAGGACTAGTGCTAACATTATAATAAGTTTAATAAAGAGAACCGAGGTATAACTATAGATAAATTAAATGATGTAATTATAGATTTAGTAAAGAAGATTATTGCATAGCCAAAGATAAATTCAATGATAAAAATATAAAATTAATAGAGATATAAATTAAATTACATAAATATAAATTTAATAAAAAGTACGTAATTATTGTTAAATTAAATAACATAATTAGAAATTAATAAACACGACTAGTGTGTAACCGAACATGACATAAATATCAATATAGAACTAGTGTGTAAATGAAGATAAATTAAATGACTATAAATGAATAAAGAAAATCAGTGTAGGTGAATATCAATTAAATAATAGAAGTATATAAAAAAAAAGTGAAAAGATATATAGTACAAAATAAATAAATAAATAAAAGATTAAAAGACATATATAATTTATTAAGATTATAAAAATAGTTTAACCTCACTCCCCTACTTTATTAATACTTTATTAATTGGAGTGATACACTAGAATTAGACTTATAAGTTCTTTTAAAAGGTTAAAATTTCTTACAATCCCTTGCTCTGAATACCCTATCCCTCTTTTATCTCTCTCTTGTATCCTACCTCTTATTCTTTTTTCTACTCTTACTTTATCTTTTACCCATCTTTTTATAGGCTAAATTTTATTTAATTTTAATTTTTAAAGCATAATTACATTCACTGAATGAAGATATAATTGGACTTTTTTACTATTTTAATTAATTCTTCTTCTTCTTTTTTATCAGCAATGAATTAATAAAATAAAAGAGACACTTAAGGGGTGTTCCAACCCTTTTACAAACTATTCTCTAATTTTAGAATTCAACATCAGGACTATTACATATTAAGACCAATCCTACCATTTTTGCTTGTCAAAACTAATCCCACATTCGAGTTAAGTTACAGGTCCTAGCTTACCACTGGACCTCAGAAGAAAGGCACATGTAAAAGGACTTAAAGCTTATAACAGCAACCAAAAGCTTTTAACAGTTACACCGTAACATATAATAATTCCCTTCCATTCCTGCATGTCATCACCTACAAGGCACATTGGTTGATGTACATCCAGCTAAACCAGCAAGTTAACTTTCGTCCCTGCTTATAGTTCTATATTTGGATATTTGAACCTCCTAGACCTTTGCAGCCTCCTCAACGCACAAAATCAGCAACACATAACCAACTCCAGTATTATTAGAACCTGCTACATCAACCAAAAAACCATAAACTAGGCCACTGCCTCAGCAGTATCAGACACCCCATATCAGGCTGCATAACGTAACCTTGTCAAATGAAATAGGTTGCTATTGCAACATCATTTAGCGTTCAACTTCCTTGCACGTATGGTTAAAGATGTACCTGCAAAAACTACAAATAAGGTTAGCTAACAAATGTTGATTCTGGCTGCTGTTATGTAGGGACTTTTTTCTCAGAGTTCTGGTTTCTTTATGGGCTAAGCAAGCCTACTTATCTTATGTACCAAGTGCCCCACTTCAGTAGCTACACCTGAACTGCCACCATAGTTCTTATGCCCCCGCCTCATCACCAACTATCTATGCCCTCCTACATTTGCCTCTGATATGCATAACTTTAGCAGTGATGTAGAGCAAGTTACTCTTGTGCCATTATACATGTACAACTTCCGCCAAAGTGGATATGCCATCACCATCTCCTTTTATATGCTTGTACACTGTCAGAGAACTGCGAGGAGGCACTCATTGGGGTTCAGGATCCAATCTGCAAACGCATAAACGAATCCAGTTGCCTTGTTTTTTAACCACAACCAAGACAACAACTGAGCATTTTGAAGAATTTCTTCTGGATATGGAATCCCTCCCTTGAATTCAACCTGATTTCGCTGCTCCCAAATACTCCTAATTATTACCACCCATACTCTTCACCACACCTGGTTTTGCTTACTTGATAGATGAATTAGGTAGAAGTTCTCCAAGTGATTCCTAATTTCCTTGCTTTGAACCCCCACAATGCCAACCCAGCGGTAACAACCAGACCATACTCGTTGTGCAACTGCGCAATCTATGAAAAGATGTTGAGATGTTTCGTGTGAGAGATTGCACATGACACAAACCGGTGAGTCCACAAGGATTCCTCTCCTAATAAGATTATCATTGGTTGGGATTCTATCAAGTAGGACTCTCCAAGCAGTGATAAGAGCTTTAGGCATAGCTTTCGCTTGCCATAGAACACCATAAACACTCTCCAAAGAACCAGTGGTTATTTGATTTGTCAGGGTTTGGTAGGCCGACTTAACCAAAAATTCCCCTTTAGGATCCTCCCTCCAGACCAGGCGATCCTGGATTTCCTGACACAAAATGCCTATATCTAGAATTGAAAAAAGTTCTTCCTCCATTTTTGATTCCCATACAAACCTCTCCCTTCTCCAAGCAGGCTGAAACCCCCACCTCCCTTCCTCCCATGTTCCTACCTCTCCCACCGTCTTACCTTGATCGAGTGACAAGGAGTATAGTCTAGGGAACATTGATTTTAGACTACTACTTTGTAACCACACATCCTCCCATAGCTTAACTCTGCTCCCATCACCAACTTTCCACCATGTGGCTTTACCGAACCATCCTTCTTCTTGTTGGTCCCTTTCCCACACACTTTAGCTAGATCCCTCCACCATCACGACTGGTATTTCAACCCTGCATGACTTCTACCCGGTTCTGATCCATAGCAGGATATAAGGAGTTCCTTCCATCCCCCCCCCCCGCCTCACTCAACAACCGCCATTTCCACTTGTCCAAGAGAGCGGAATTGAAGTTCCTAGTCTCTTTGACCCCTAGTCCACCTTCCTCACATGGCTTGCAGACGTTCTCCCAACTTACCCAAGCGATCGCTTCGTTTTCTTTTCCCCATGCCCATAGGAATCTCCTTTGAATACTATTGATTCTATTGCACACTGCTACTGGAGCTCTGAAGATGGATAAGTAGAACAAAGGAATAGAAGTGAAGACCAATTTAAGTAGGCATACCCGTCCTGCCATAGATAACAATCTGCCTTTCCAAGCAGTTAGTCTAGCTTCTATTTTCTTTACAACCGGCTCCCAGAACTGCTTCGTCCTCGGATTTCCGCCCACTTCTACCCCCAGGTATTGGAATGGTAGCCGCATAGTATTACAATTAAGCGTCTTCGCATAAGTGGTTAAGGCATACTCGTCTATATTCACACCAGCCACCTTCGACTTATGAAAATTAACTTTCAGACCTGACACAATCTCATAGCATCGTAGGATAGCCTTTATAGCAAAAATATTATTGAATGAGTCTTCACATAGAAACAGAGTATCATCTGCAAACTGTAGAAGACAACACTGAATTACGTTTCTTCCTACCTTTACACCCCGAAGTACCTCTTTTCTCAATGCTTGTCTCACCAGCCCTGATAGACCCTCAACAACCACTAGGAACAGAAACGGAGCTAGGGGATCGCCCTGTCTCAACCCCTGAGTTGGTTTGAATTCCTCCGTAGGACTCCCATTTACCAACACCGATACGGAAGACGACACCCAACACCCTTTTATCCACTGGATCCACTTGTCATGGAACCCCATCCTCCCGAGCATGTCATACAGGAAGCTCCACCTAACGGAGTCGTACGCCTTCTCGAAGTCCACCTTAAAACACACCCCGCTCCTCCGGTTCCTCCTAATCCCCTCAAGCACTTCATTTTCCATAACCACACTATCCATTAGACCTCTGTTACTGAGAAAGGCTGACTAACACTCGTCTATGATCATAGGCAAAACTTTCTTCATACGACCGGATAAGACCTTTGTGATAATCTTATATATTGCCCCGACTAGGGATATGGGTCTGAATTGTTCGAGTGACGAGGGATCCCTTACCTTGGGAACAAGAGCAATGAAAGACGCATTACACCCCTTTGGAAATGACCCTGAAGCATGGAAAAAGTGCATAGCTTCCATAATGTCAGGTTTCAAGACCTCCCAGCAGTTCTTAATGAAGTTAAAATTGAAACCATCCGGACCCGGACTCTTTGCCCCTTCGCACTGTCACACAACTTCCTTCACTTCTTCCTCAGAGAAGCAAGCTATCATATTCCTGTTAACCTCCAAGGTTAAAGATTTAAACTCCACCGACCCCATATTAACACCATAGTCGTGCGTAGCTTTGAATCTGTTTTCAAATAGCAGCTTTGCCTCCCTACGAACAACTTCCGGCTCCTCACACCATTGAGCGTTAACTTCTACCCCTTTAACCTCACTTTTTAATCTTCGCCATCTAATTGTCGAGTGGAAGAACTTTGAGTTAACGTCCCCATATTTGAGCCAGTTCACTCTTGCTTTTTGTCTGTACACAAAATCTCTCTTTTTATCAACCAAGCCCAACTGACTAAATAGTTCCATCCGTCTCATATTCCCGTCTCCCGTAAGTTCGTCGTTATCATCTTTACCATCCAGCTCCTCAATTTCCTTCACAATACGCTTCTTGTTAGATTCAAGGCAACCAAAGTTCTTTTTATTCCACACTTTAAGATCCGCCTTCAGAAGCTTCAGCTTATCTTTGAGTTTGGACATGATGTTACCTTGGACATTATACGAATTCCTCTTTTCCTTTACCATCAACGTAAAATTCGGCTCCATGAACCACGCAACAAAAGATCTAAAGGGTTTAGGGCCCCTGCCTTTAACTCGCGATTTCACCACCAAGGCACAATGATCTGATATCGTTCTCGGTTGCACATATTGCTTAGATGTTGGCCACCTTTGAAACCACTCTTCCGACACCATGATTCTATCTAACCTACTCTTAGCTGTTCCATTTGATTTGAATCATGTATACTTTTTCCCAACAAAAGGAATGTCTATCAGTCCATTATTCTCAATGAACCAATTGAATTTATCCATCTCCTTCTTTTGTCTTGAGCAACCTCTGACCCCTTTTCTCTCATCATCCCTCCTTACAGCATTGAAATCTCCACAAAAAAACCAAGCCATATCATGGTAGTGTTGCTTGAGGGTCGTGAGGGCGTCCCACAAGACCACCTTTTCCTTTTGGTCACACGGAGCATAAACGTTCACAACTATGCACTGGCTATTCGTTTTGAGATATTGACCCATAACAGCAATAAACCCAGTTCCAACAACATGACTACCATAAGAGAAGGCGTCTTTGTGCCACATTGTTACAGTGCTACCTGCCCCCATTATTCCCTTCATAATGAATCCAACCTATGTTACTGTCACCCCAAATTGAAAAACATTTGGCATCTGTTAAGATCGCTGCTTTAGTCTCCTGCAAACATAGGAATTATGCCCCCTCCTTAGCCACAAGGTGACTTAGATACAGTGCCTTCGTCCCCCCCCCCCCCCCCCCCCCCCCAAACCTCTGATATTGAGATTAATAATGATCATGGTATTAATTTAGATTAATAATGATCATGGTATTAATGACTTTTTACGGCATGTGCACCGCATTGTCAGAAGTAATAATGTGTTCCTAAGGACGAATATCGAACTCCCAAGGAACAGTTGAATAATCAAGTAAAATATTCGCTAAATATAAAAAAAATAATAAAAGTGTGTTGAAAGTTGTTGTGAAGGCAATGATTAATAAGAAAACAAGTCAAAGAATTTGTTGCTTCACTTGGAAAAATAGGGATTGAGTTTCATCTTTCTCACTCTTTTGTATTTTGATTAGCAATGATAACATTGTTCCTTTTAATTAATATTGATGCCCGTATAAAAGTCATTTATATCGATTCCTCGCATATAAAATTATTAAGATGCTTCCTAAATATCGATTCCTCATATATTTATAAAAAAAAACATATTATTAAGATTAGACCTTGATAGCAATTAACACTTCAAATCTATTCCTAGCATTCAAATATGTTAAGCGTTATCATTTGGGTCAGAAACTTAGAGGTACTTTCCAGTCAAATCTAAATTTCGAGATAAGCATTACTAACAAAATGATAATATCAATCATCAATCAAGAACAAATTATTATGTTTAGATATCACCTCAATACATAAGAGTTTGAACAGATTACTCCCAATACCAAAGGGTAAAATTAGCCATTCATGACTATTACACGCAGAGAGAGCATGAAAAGAAGATCCACGATGCTTCTCCTTGACAATTGCCTCCTTTAATGTTTCTCACACTTCCTATTCTCCCAATTGGGTTACAATTCACTCAATGTTGTTTTCCGCTCAATCCTATACACTAGAGTTGTGGCTTAAGCCTCCTATTTAACCTAATTTTCTTGTGCTTAAGTGAATTCTCGCTTCGGTGCTAATGGGCTCGCTTCGGCGAGTAAATTGTAAAAAGGCCCAACGTTATGATGTAAGTTGATTTTAAGATTGCACAGTTTTATAGGTTACTCTTTTGTTTAGGCTTTTCGAGATTAGCAATTTAAGGTGAGAACCTAAAGAAGATTTTCACTGACACGAAGTTAACCAAGTGGTTAAGTAAGTGTGAAGGTTCACTTCTAGAGGGAAAATAGAAAAACACAAATATATGGTGTGGATGATGCAATGGTGTGAAAATAAAGAACAAAGAAGCAAGGAATGAATGAAGATGACCAAATGGTAAAGACATAAACAAGAACATAAAGATAAAAGGAAAAGGCGCAAGGAAGAAGCAAAATAAGGAAAATATTAGGAGATTAAAGAAAGCTTATGGATATGGAGATGGTGTCACGCCACTTGGGGGTTGGGAGGCTCCAAGATAAGTGGTGCGGAGCCGCCGCTTAAAGTGCACTGCACTCAAGATAAGATCCAGATAAATGGAGTACTCAGACTCACAAAAACACTCACATGGAGTTTCTTTACTTCATTCAATTTCAATGTCTAAATACATGGAGGAAGGCATCCTTTATATAGGGAGGAGTGACTTGGAGGGCAAGATGAGTGAATGGTAGAAAATGAATGGAGAGAGGGGCGACCTAGGGTTGTTGACCATGGTCAAAACCGCCCCTTAGACATAGCTTCTAGAAGTTAGGTTAAAGACCCTAATTCTAGGTATCTTGTCCTGAAAAAGTAGGCTTGGTACAAACTCATTTCGCTAAGTACACTCTCATTTGTGATATGTGAACCTACTCTAACCTACTATTCTATTTGGACCCCCAAAGTGAGTCCAATTTATTTACATAACTTCTCTTATGGAAAGACAATAAGGAAAAACTTCTGATATTTTGGTTTATATTTTGTTCTTCTTCTGCTAATGCTCTCTCGAAGGTTTGTGGGACCTAGATTTGTATACTGAGATGAGTGACCTTTTTCTGAAGTGCTTGATGTATCCTTAGTCATTTGTTGCTTTCTGTGATTTGTATCATGCCCCCCAGGTTGGAAAGAATTCGTCCTCGAATTTAGAACTCCTGAAAATAACATAGTAAGTTTGTTCACTCGATTTATATATGTGAGTGGAGAAACAAACTTATGTGCATTGATTTTTAGGGGTTTAGGTGGAATGATTCTAGTTACATGTAATGTTTGTAGGGAATGTGTAGGATCAAAGGAAATTTGGTGTGAAAAGCTTCTTATAAGGTGTAAACCTTTAGAATGATTTTGAAAAATATTCCCACATTTCTCTAATAAATGTTGCATGCAATTAGAGCTATGAATAGATAAACAAGAGAAGGAAGGAAAGTACCAAACTGAGCCGACAATTTTTATTTTTGGATGGATCAACATCATGGTTTTCACCATGTTTGGTGAGGTGATGAACCCCGTTTTGTTATTTTCGTCATCTTTTTCAATTTTGTTTTATGTTTCATTTTTATTTGGTCTTTATTTTCTTCTTTTACCATCATGGTTCTTTTTGTTGGACAGTTGACAACTATGTGCCCAAAACCTAAACATTTAAAATATTTTGTACTTGAGGTTTTGGTAGGTGACTTAGGGGTAGAGGTGGAAGCTTTGTCTTTAGAAACTATATGGTGAGAAGTGGTTTCTTTTGAAAAATTAGAAGGAAAAGTTTTTGTAGCAATTTTATTTGTATCCTTCCATAAATATTTGTAGAAGTCATCATTATGTGTATTTTTGAAAGTTGTTTCTTCAAAATTTGTGATTTCACCTTGATGGCTAGGTGAACCAACTTCTTTAAAGAAGAGTACTCATATAATTCTACAATATTTTGAATGTCTCTCCTCAAACCACTCACAAACATAGCTATCTTTGACTCTTCTCTATCATGTATATTAGTTTTAGTCAAAGTAGTTTCTAAGTCTTTAAAGTATTCATCTACTGTCATACGTCCTTGATGAAGTCGTTGGAGCTTCAACAAGAGTACCTTCCTATAATGAGGAGGAACAAAGCGTTTGCGCATGCATTCTTTCAAATCATACCAAGAGACCTCGACTGGCCTCTTGTTTAGCCCAATTTCCATTATAGTTTGATGTCACCATTGCATGGCATAGTCTAAAAATTCTAGAGAAGCTAACTTAACTTTTTGGTCCTCTTTGACCTCATACATATTAAAGATTTGTTCTACTTTAACTTCAAATTCTAAGTATACATTTGGGAAACTATCCCCATCAAAACTAGGTAACTTTAGAAAATGAAAAAATGTCTTTGGTGGCTGGTGTTGATGACGCCTTTCTTCAAAATTGTGCACTCTCCAATCTTTTTCTTCTTCTTGACTCCCACCATGAGACCTTGTAATGCGCCTAGGTTTCCACCTTCTTTCTCTAGTTAATCTCTCTTGAATCTCTTCAAGCTGGTGCATTCTTTCTACTAGTTGTCTTATTTATTCGTCTGTATGGGTCAAGCTCCTTTTGGAATCGTCAAGCTTCCCCAAAAGATGTGCCTTTTGAGGAGATTGTGGTTTAAAATATTCCCCTCAAGATAAATGATACATGATGTTGCACAAAAGAAAGCAAAAAAATAGTGAAAATAACAATTTAATCCACTCACTCACTTGTATCACTCAGCTATTTAGTAAGGATGGAAAAAAGGATAAATTCACATAAGAAAGGTTTTGCACTCCAAAAGGTCTACACTTGGTAGCAACACTTCAAGTGAAAAAGGTCAAAGCTCTTAACACTTACTCACCAAAGAACCCCAACAAAACTTAGAGAAGACAAACAAGCAAAAGCACTTTTAAGACTAAAATAAACTTACTTAAACTTTTGATTATGAACTTTTGATTTCCTTAGAATTTGTAAAAGCAAGAAGGATAAAATTCCACAAATATGAAAACAATTTGCCACATAAAAAGAATCCTCTTTTAAGTTTGAACTTGAAAAGTGAATTGCACTAACTTTGTTTTTTTTTCTTTGCTTTTGTTTTATGGATTCAAAATGCCCATAATCTTAGGATGCATATTTTAATTCACTTTCAATTTTTACAAATAGATTAGGATTCAATACATATGATCACTTGAATTCTTTGTTTGGAACTAAATCAACTTTTACTCAAACAAATTTCTAGTTGCTTTTAGTTCTTCACAATAAAAGCAAAACAAGTAGAAAATATTTAAAGACTACTAGAACACTAAGAACATAAGACTCGAGCAAAAATAAGTAAGGAAAGAAAAAGAATGACACAAATAATTCAAAAGCAGAATTTAAAATGCTTAATGAATAAAAAGGGGAATTGTAAATGACAAGAATTTAAAGGCGAAATTGAAAGGTCTTGAATTGTAAAGTGAAATTAAATTGTTGAAAGATAAAAACAATTGAAATGTGCTGGAATTTAAAGCTGAAAATCAACTCTGAAAAGGTAAGCACAATTAGAACCTTGTTCTGATTACCACATGATGAGAGTTGATTTTAAGTTTACATGTTTTTATAGGTTACTCTTTTGTTTAGGCCTTTTAAGATTAGAAATTTAAGGTGAGAACCCAATGAAGATCCCCACTGGACACAAACTTAACCAAGTTGTTAAGTGTGAAGGTTCACTTTAAAAGGGAAAATAGAAAAACACAAATATATGGTATGAATGATGCAATGGAGCGGAAATAAAGAACAAATGAAGCAAGGAATGAATGAAGATGACCAAATGGTAAAGACATAAACAAGAACATAAAGATAAAAGGAAAAGGCGCAAGGAAGAAGCAAAAGGAATAAAAGGAAAACATTAAGAGATTAAATAAAGCTTATGGATATGGAGATAGTGTCATACCACTTGGAGGGTGGGAGGCTCCAAGATAAGTGGTGCAGAACTGCCACTTGAAGTGCACTGCACTCAAGATAAGACCAAGATAAATGGAGTACTCAAACTCACAAATACACTCACCAGAATTTCTTTACTTCATTCAATTTCAATGTCTAAATACATGGAGGAAGGCACCCTTTATATAGGGAGGAGTGACTTGGAGGGCAAGATGAGTGAAGGGTAGAAAAGGAAGGGAGATAGGGGGCTTAGGGTTGTTGACCATGGTCAAAACCACCCCTTAGGCATAGTTTCTAGAAATTAGGTTAAAGACCCTAATTCTAGGTGCCTTGTCTTGAAAAAGTTGGTTTGGTACAAGCCCATTTCACTGAGTACCCTAATGTGGGTGACTATTCTAGTTCATTTTACACTGAGCAAGAGTCTAAGAGGGAGGGTTACCCCTCCAAAACAAGTTTTAAAGATTCAAAAGACAAAGAAACTCAAGATAAGTCTAGGAATAAACATAGGGAAGAGTTTAGTAGGAAGAAAGAAAAATACCAAGATATTTTCCCTAAGGCTAACAAATCTCCAGAAAAAGAAATTTGTCTTGTAAAAGAAAAAAAAATAGAGTATTCTTCAAACTTCTATGATCATGGTAATGGACACTGCATTTCTGAGTATCCAAAATAAACTTTGCTTTTAAAAAAACATGATGATGAAAGTTTGAATAATACTACAACTTTATTTATTGAAAAAGAAATTTTGGATTTAGAAGAAAAGAAAAGAAAAAGGAGGAGAAAAATAGAGAGAGCAAGATTAGAAACATAAGAGTTTGGTGTTGAATCAAACATGAATTTCAACTCCTCAAGAGGAAAACCTTGTGATAGATTGCTTGAAACAAAACAACTAAATCAGACTATTAAACATAGGGGTTGCAATGCGAATTGGCTCGCCCCGCGCAAGGAGTGTGTACTCATTTCACTGACCCATCCCGCATAAAAGGTAACCCGTGGGCCTGTGGACTAGCCCACATAAGAAAAATATTTATTTTTTTAAATTAAAATTTCATTAATTATAAAAAAAAAAACTTATTCCTACTATTGAAAAATTAAAATTTTATCCCTGTTTCAATTCTTTCAATCAAGATAAAAGTATAAATTCAAGTATGAGGATTGTTAGAAGGCTTGATTAAAAATAATTAAAGTTTTACTTTGCATCTATTTTTCCTATATATGTATGTAAATATATAAGAATATCTTATCAAAGTTTTGCTACAAAATATTTTAATGAAGATGACTGATTTTTTAACTATCCTATTGAAATCTCTTCTTTATATTATTTTTTTATTAACAAATTTTAATATAAGACTTTACTTAAAACTTAATCCATTGTCATTCTTCGTACTAACTCCATGACTCAACTAAAGGTCTAGTCCTGGGTAATCTCTAAAAGTCCCTTCTGCTTGTTTTTCCTTTTCTGACTGGTGTCTAGATTCTTTGGTTTATATGTATTTGATTAAACATAAGTGATTTATTTAGATTGGTCAAACTGTATTTGTTCTAGTAGGAAGTTAGTGGCAAACTTCTGGATGAGGGGCTATTCGTTTTTGTGCGATTTTGTATATGGGTAGGATAAACAAAAATAAACTGTATTTATTTTTTACTGCTGATAAAAAAAAAACTAACTCATTTAAATGATTAAAATAAAACATTCTTTTTCTAGTACATTAAATTCAATTTTTTTTTAAATAAAATAAATGGCATACAACAATAATGGGTGAATGAGGTATGATTTTTTTTACAAACAAAGAAAATAATTATTTTTTTATTTATGCAGGTCAGCCCGCCCTGCCCTGTTGTTGGCCCATGCAGGCTGTTGGTTATGCGGGGCGTAAAACCTAAGCGGCCAGTGGGCTAGATTATTGAGCCCGCCCCACGTTTTGTGGAAGCGAGCTACAGGTCGGCCTGCATGACCCGCCTTGCATTGTCATCCCTAATTAAACAACTTCACAATGTATAAAAACAAATAAATAAAGATAAAAAGAAAATTATCCCTTGGATCAAATATGTGTATCTATCAACACGGAAGGGATACATTGACCTTGAAAGGAAGGTTATGTTTTACATTTTTATTTTTAATTCTTATATACATTATGGTATTTGATCTTGGGGGAAAATCACTCGTAAAGATAAAATAAAAGTTGTTGAACCTTTTGGATCTGAGGACAAATCCTTTTTCAAGAGGGAGGATTTGATGGAGGTCCATCCAAACCACAACATCATAAGCTCAAAATATCAGAGAAGATGGAACATTGTTGAAGGAAAAAAACCCAACATTTGAGTCTTCCTTCTTCTGAACCTTGTAAATAAATGTACAAAGTAGTTTAGGAATTTATTTTGGGCCAAGCAGAGTAGTATATTATTTGGGAATTGCATTTGGGTCATGAATAGTATAGCTTATATAACCCAACCCTATGAGAAAGAGGTGGTGTCAAGTTAGGGTAAAAACCCTAGCTTGGGTGTCAAGTTAGTGCTAGCTTAGGGCTTGGTGGCGCCATCTCACATGTGCCACTCACTCTTTCAATGTAGAGGGTTTGAAGCTTGGGATGAAAGCTACCTTTGAGAGAATTTGAATGCAGAGAATTTTGAGAAGCTTGCTCCACAAGCTTGAGTTATGGTTAGGGTTTGAGGCTTGTTTTGCAAGATTACTCTCCTATAAATAGGAGTCTCTTGTGCATAAAATTTAGACTTAAATTTTAGTATAGAATTACTAGCAAAATGGTTTTGCATTCCTCTTCCAAGTCTCTTTATTCTTTGTTATCACTTGAGAATGCTCCAGCCAAAGGATTTTGCATGAAGTTGGCCTAACCTCTTCATTGCACTCCAATATCCTTCGTTCTCCACTGTTGCCTCTTTATTCATTCAATAATACTCCAATTATGTTGTCAAACCATTTCCTCTTCCATTAGCATTGAAGAACATTGCATGGAACCAAGGAGATCTCCATCACCATCTCTAAAAATAACGAAATTTCTAGTAGATCAATTTCTCCCTAAAAGATGGTTAAGCTTATGATTTTTTAAGTACAAGAAATTTGAAGTTGAAAAATGGTCCAACTGATTAGGATGGTGATGGAGTTCTCCTTGGCTCCTTCTAAAGTTCTTCGATTGTGAGTGATTCTTGAATGGATAAGATGAAGATAACAAAATGAAAGGATAAAAAAATGGGTAGGAGAATGGTGCTAGGAAGGAGGTTAAACCAACCTTCTACCATTATGCTAGGCTTCTCAAACTAGGAGAGTGAGACTTAGAAAAAAGAATGCAAAACCAATTGGGCAGTAATTCAATATCATTCAAAGTAGGAATTATTTACAAGACAAACACATTTATTTATAGTTATTGTGATGTGAGTTGATTTTTAGATGTTTTCATTTATGGTGACACTTTTACTTAAGATTAGGATTTTAACAATTAATGGTGAGGACCTAAGGAAGGTTTCCACTAGACACGAACTTAACCAAGTGGTTAAGTAAGTGTGAAGGTTCAGTTCACAGAGTCAAAGATGAAAAACAAGATATGGTGAGGATGAGATGCAATTGCGGAATTGAAAATGGGCACAAGGTTAACATCAATGGTGGTCATGGCCTCCCAAATGATGCACCATACTCATGATTATGAGCGAAACCCAAGAGCAACAAAGAATAGAAACTAAAGAAACAAACACATAAAATGGAATGGAGAAATGGAAGGAAAGTGGAATGAGAAAACTTATGATGGTGGGTGAGAAATTTCACACCACTTGGAGTGTAATGTGCTCCAAGATGAGTGTGTTGGCCGCCACTTGAGAGCTTCCCAAATCACTCAAGATAAGACCTCAAACCTAAGAGGACATAAGCCTCACTAAGAGCTCACACAATTTGTGTAGAATTTCTTTACTTCATTCAAATTCAACGACCAAAAGGAAGAATAGTTGGTGTGCTGGTTTATGCTCAACTCCTTTGGTGAGGTCCATGTGATCCTTGGTAGGGTTATGAATTGTTCGTTGAGATGATTGTTCATCGTTTGCTTTGTCTTTTCTTCCTTGGTCATCCTCATAGCTACTTGTGTGTTGTATCATCTTGTTACTGCTAAAAGTGACTCTTAAGTCTCCTAAAATCCTCGCCATAGATGAGTTGCCATGTGGCACAGTAAAATCCTATCCATACATGAGTTGAAATGTGGCACTCTAGAATCATCTCCATTGGTAGGTTGCCATGTGACAATCCTAGTTTCAAAAAACTCTCCATTCAAGTGAATACAAGTGACACAAGGATGTTGAAGAGGCTTGAGAAGGGGCGTACAAGGAGAAGCTAAGTAACATGGAGGAATTTGAAGAGTCATCTTTGGAGAAGAGTAGGAATGAGTGCTACTTGGAGAAGAGTAAGAATGGGCGCCATGTGGAGACTTTGGAAGGAGGGCATGTGGCCCAAAAATCCTAGACTAATTTGGCCCATAATACAGGTCCAAAAAACCTATTATAATAAAATTCAAAATAAAGGGACTAAAAATAAATCTTAACCACTTCATACAATTTTTACAAGGTTAAAGAAGGAGAAATATCTAGAAAATATCTTCTAAATTATTGTTTTCTCTCTTCTTAGCCTAAATATTTTGGTAGCTTGGATGGACCTGCATCAAGTGGAATACGTATCTAAGTAAGAACAGTATCTGGTCATATGAAGCTTTCTACTTGCTATGGAGTTTGTTAAATACATAGAGAAATGCTTTGGAACCATTATTGATGATAAAGATGTCGGAATATCATGTTCCATCATAACCAATACATATGAATACTCCACTAAAGGAAAGATATTTGACAAGGAATTGGAGAAAAAGGTGTCCTAAGAAATGGTTGATCTTCTATTATTTGTAAAGCATAAGCTAGAAGATATCAAAGCTACTAAATTTAGGGTTTTCTTAAACTCCTCGTTGAGATTTTAACAAGCATATTGAGTCAATATAGTACCTTAAAGTCTTTGTTGAGATTTTATTTTCAACAAGCGTATTAAGTCAATGTAGTACATTAAACAAGTTTCATATCCTCGGTGACTTATATAATACTCAACATTTTGCACTAAAATTTTTAAAAAAGTGGCAAAGCAATAAGGTTCATCTAAGATTGAGTTATAAAATTAACTTAAAACAAGTAAGAATAAAAATTAGGTATAATAATGATAAAAGGTACTTAGATTGAATTTCACATATCTCAGTCTTCTAGTTCCTTTGATTATTTATACACTTATTCAATCATTCAATGTTATTTAAAGTTCAATGATACTTCTAAATCAATTCCTTGAATTTAAAACTTTTAAAATTCTATTAGAACAATTGTTTCCTCACATAATCATAATAGGACAAATGCCCTAAGCTCAAAACTTGATTCAACTAATAATTTCAAATTTATCCCTAACACTAAAAGAAATTAGATGATTTGATTCAATACTGATTTTGAATCTATTTTCCGATTTGAATCTAAATCAATTATCAAAGGAAGAGTGATCAATTCATCTCAGGACATAATCAAATTATTAACATTGAATAAAAGGATATCATATACATAAATAAAAAGTAATACATAAAAGTTGGACATATTATATTCAATCTCAATATAAGCAGCGAATTTTAGCATCATGGTGATAGGGTCATATCAATTACACTAAGAGATCAAAGAGAGAAAGGGTTTATGTAGAATCTTCCATTCCCATTTGAAACATATAATCTTCTAACTCTCAATTTTACCCCGTTTTTTCCATTCTCCCTCCAAAATATGTCTTTCAACCATTTCTAAGGTTGGGAATTAATGACTTTTTGCTCAAGAGGATCATTTTTCACTCAGGTGAAACCTATACTTTAGGCTGAAGAAATGTCTTCTAGCTCAAGCGAGAAAACTTGCTTAAGTGAAAATTGCCCTATAATGTTGCCATGTTTTATGGTAGCTCGCTTAAGTAAAGGTAAGAAGTTATTCTTTCCTTTTTGGTTCCATGGTTCTTTGACTCCATTTACTCCATTTGTTGTAATCTACTCATCATTTCTGATACTCACTCATACATAAAACATTACAAAAAAAAATCCAAATCAAGAGGAATTATTACTCATACATACAATGATCAATTTGCTAAGAATTCATAGAATATTCTATTTTCACTTGATTTTGAGGCTTATCAATCTTTTCATTTGCCCCTATAGGTAGAGTTATACATAATATGTTGTTCAACATTATGTTACCCATAATTGGTGCTAGAGATAATGTCTTTGAGAATAATTTTTTTTTTGTATCTTTTACATTATTTTTAGGAAGATGTGAATCTACTTGACCTCATCCATACACATTGGGAAGTTTCCTTCAAAGATAAATTTTCCAGCAAGGGTACTCGAATCTCATAACATATTTTATGTTTTTCTCCCAAATCCAAAGTGATGTTTGTGTTTATGTGAAAAAAACTCATCAACTTTGGTAGAGGAACCTTATTCATTTGTGTAACCCTTTCAGAGATGAAGATTATAGAGGCAATGAATGAGGTTTTAGACCCTATCGAAACTAGATGAAAAAAAATATTCAAATGTGATATTTTTTGAACGAGTAAAAGATGGTACCCATCTTTCTAAAACCTTAACTCCAACTCAAGCACAAGTCAAGCCACAAACAATACTTTCATCTCCCATTATACCTTTATAGGTGACCTACCCATAAGTCTACTTGAACTTTTAGGCCAAAACAAAACTACAAAAAGAAAAGCTTCATCACCTTGTGATGCATTGTTATCAAAAAAGGTCCAAGCGCACATGAGACAATATCATTCTTGAGCAAACAATTTATTTTTATGTGAACTTTCAACCAGTAGAAGCCATGAGGTTGTCTGATCAATCTCCACAAATGTTGTGATCATGATTTAATAACATGCTTTGGTGGCTTTCATAAACTTGAAGGAAGTTATCACATAAAAATGTAACATATTTCCTAATGGAGGTCTCATTATATATCAAAAAAGGTTGTTCTGAATTATTCTTAAAGCATATTTTGAAGCTATGATTTAACTTATTCTACTAGATAAGGTGTTTAAGAAGTTAGTGAATTTATATTTATCATCATATATACAACAGATTCACCACACTAACATTCATCATAGACAGAGACATTATTTAGACTTATCTTTTTAACTTTTCATTTGACTTTGAACCCTTATCCATCTCTTGAAGACTTGAATATATTCAAGTCCTTAAGAGATGGTGTTTTGACGATGAAGAATGAAGATGTTATAGACATGTATAAAGTGTAATTGTTTTCAGAATCTCTCGCATACAAGTATTCTCAAGATCAACACAACAATTTAAAATGAGTTAAACTATTTTGTGTTAGAATGTATGGCTTTAAACTAGAGGGGGGTGAATGGTTTAAAGAGGATTTTCGCAAACTTTTTAGTCTAGAATGAAATTCCTTCGAGAAAAATTGATTCATAATTTAGTTTGCCAAAAACACAAAGCAATTTAGCACAACACCAGAAAAACAATCGGTTGTTTCGCAGAAACAATCGGTTGTTTATACCAGTTAACAAATATAAACTGAAATTAAAGAGTTTAAGGGATGGAGATATTGCACACACAGTTTATACTGGTTCACTCTTAAACCAAGAGCTACATCCAGTCTTCCCAGAAACCACTGGGGGAATCCACTAAGCAATCAAACATAGATTACTTACACACACCACCAAAGAAGTGACCTTGATCCCCTCAAGACACACATTTCCTTTGGCTCAGCACATACACCACCAAGAATGTTGATCTTGACAACCTCAAGAGCACACAACACTTCTCGGCTTCACACACCAGAGTTTACACAAAGTACAAAAGGATTACACTTGTTACAGAATGATCTGAAATCAATACAAGATGAAAATCCTATTCCACTCTCTCTTGATCAAAGCAATCTTTAACTCTTGAAAAGCAAAATCAGTGAAAAATTCAAATTTGTTTTTCTATGATTAAATCTCAGTTCTTGTTTGTTACAAAAGCTGAACAAACTCTTTATAGCTTTAAAAGATTGGTCAAAGCATTTAAAACAAAAGCGCATTCAGTTATAAAATCATTTAAAGCTCAGTCAAAGCACAAAACAGTTTTCTGTTATGGTTTCAAAACAAACAATCGATTGAATGCTCGAATCAATCAGTTGTTTTGGTTTGACAGCAAGTCAACCACCAAAAACAGTTTTCAGCCTTTCTTAAAACACCTAAGTATAAAACAATTGGTTGTTTCGACAAAATAACAAGTTGTTTTTCACTTAGTTTGAAAAACACTTTCAATTCAAAAGGTTTGAGAATACTTAAGCTTTGGATTTAATCAAGAGTGGATTTACACAGATAATCTACCCCAGATCCTATTCTAAAACACCTCAGCAACAACAAGCACATCAAGCCTTCCATCAAACACAAAGGATTTGGATTCTTCAAAGCTTGAACACACTTGATTCAACATTTTGTAAAGAAGAAAAATTGCTTTAAAAGGTTTTAAGAGCAAAATAAATGATTATACTTTAATATAATCGATTAAACTTTTTTTGATGAGGTTCAAAATGGAATAATTGACTATCTCAATTATAATCGATTCAACCAGAGAACCATTTTAATGTTTTAAGAGTTATCAGTGAAATAATTGATTAAACTCTTTTCATAGTCGATTAAATATGATTCAATATTAATTGTTGAAATGACTAATTCATTAACACACTTTTTAATAGATTAAAATCAGAGTTTTTTTCAACATAATTGTATAAAATAATTCATTACCATTTAACAAAATTGATAAAATGCGAATTAGTGTGTAAAGATTTTTGGTGTTGTAAAGATTTGAAACCAAGGTTATGTGAATTAGTGTTTATTGTGAAAGTGCTTTTGTTGTGTAAAAGTGATATTATAACTAGGTTGTTGTAGTAGTGTTGTTGTTGGACATGGTGATCAAGAGTTGATAAGCTATATATCCTCTTAAGTGCTACAAGTTGATAAGTTATATATCCTCTTAAGTAGTACGAGTTGATAAGGGTTAATATCCTTATGATATCAATGATGTTGTATATCCTCTTGAAATCGCTCAACGATGGAGAGATATTATTTTCCAAGTGGAGCCCCATTTGGATGATAAGGAGATGATCTCCATGTTTATAAGCACCTTGCACCCTCCGTTTTATGAGCACATGGCGTGACTATGGTCATATATGTTGACCCTATCTACTACCCTCGGCCCTACCAACATGAAAGTCATCAACCACAAACTCCTCACCAGACCCAACCTACCCAAGGTTCAAAATATTGCAGTTTTAATAATGAAAAAACTTACGTTTTCTTTTGAAGCATTCACGTGTTGCTTGAAACCTCCATTCTTTTTGCCTTTCAAAATCACAAAAAAAATATGAAAAGGATTGCCCTAACTAATTTATCACCAAAGAAAAGAATCTCATGTTGGGGCGGATTTGTTGAGTTTCAATAGTAAAGGTTCGTAAGACTGAAAACCCTCAAAGGGTCGTCTAGGCAAACGATAGAACAAAGAAAATAAAAACAAAAAGAAATCAACACATGTTGAAAGCCATAAAATTTTGTTTAAAGATTAATCTTTGTGAAAATAAAGCAATCACGATTTGAAATTATGTATGAGCATGTTTCATTATCCAAAAATCTAAAAAAATATCCTTTGCACCCACTTTGAGCCAAAAATAATGTTTTCTTTCAAAAGTTTCCTAAACAAGGATCATCAATACATTGAAAGTCAACTCAAGGTATACGTCAAAAGTCAAAAGTCAAAAGTTCTCAAAAGTCAAAGGCCCCTCTCCTTGGAAATGGTCATTGAACCCTTTTCAATCTTCCAGATCGGTATCGAATCCTTTTAAATATTTTGGATAGAGGTTCTCTCCTTGGCAATGATCATTGAATCCTTTTATCTTTTAGATTCAAAACCTTCTTTATAAATTGCTAACGATTTTGTTATTTTTATGTCTTATATTGATGGTTGCTTCATCCCTCCACCATATCAATTTCAGCATGCACCCAATCAGCTCTAGAAAATGACAAAAATACCCTTCTTAAATGACGAAAATAACCTTACACACAAATAGAAAAATTATTTTTGAAACTTTTATCTGAAATATTTTGGATTTCAATTTCCGGAACATATTTTTGAAATCTGAAATTTTTTATCCATAATGTATTTTTAGTTTTGTGTTCAGAATTTTTTTTCCAGCATGTATTTTTTTATTTCTAAATTATAATTATTATTTTGGATTTTTTAATTTGAAATAAGGATAGTTTTGGAAATTTAAAAAATTGATATGGTGGAGGTTAAAATTGATATGGTGCAGGAGGGTAGTTTTGGAAATTTAAAAAATTGATATGGTGGAGGTTAAAATTGATATGGTGCAGGAAGAATTTGCCTTCATATGAATGACCTATATTTAACCCAACTCCAATTAGCCCAAGCCCAACTCCCACTAGCAAAACCCAACTCACATTGCCCAACAAAACACAATTCACTTACACTATCTTGCTTCTTTTGTTTTTGGAACCTAAATGAAACTAGTATTTCTATTTTCAAATTATCTAGTAAAAACTAAATAAAAAGGTTCAATTTTCAACACCCAATTTTTTCCAGCAAATAAAGTTTGAAAATTAAAATTAAATATATATAATAAAGTTTTAAACATAAAAAGTAACAAATTAAATTAAATTAAAAAAAAATAGAAAAATATAAATCTTTAAAACTATTTTCCTTTTGATTAAAAAATTTTAAAATGTCAAAATATTTTAGATTTTTTCTTAGTATTTTCGTTTTTTAAATTAAAAACAAATGAACAATTTTGGGCCAATCCCATTTTGTTTTCAACCTAAATAAAATAATAATAAAAAAGTAGAATATCAAAAACAAAATCAAAGCAGTTTTTTCTCAACTTCTCTCCTCTCTTTTCTACTCTGGAGACAGAAATTCATCAATCCGATAGGTTGGGACGGAAGAGCTGAGGAGGAGAGTGTTTTTGTCTGGAGTGAATGCATAGTCTTTTATTCTCATCGTATCATATAGGATTGCAAGTCTGAAAGTTTTCAAAAAGACGAAAATGTCTTTAAATAAAAAAGAATACATATAAAAATACATTTCGTACTCTTTTCTGAAATATGTTTCTGGATTTTTTTTTCAGAATCTACTTTTTCTATAATGTATTATTTTCAATTCTAAATTTTAATTTCTAGAATGAAGGTTATTTTTTAAAATTTAAAACTGAGTGCAAGTTCAAAAAGATTGGGTGTAGGAAGAATTTACTTAACATTGAATTCCATTATGGCATCAGAAGAAGGGCTGCTTCTTCCTGCACCTCCATACCTTCTTGTGCCACCCCCATAAATTTTTCTTATTTCAAAAATATTCTTTTCAATATTCCGGATTACATAATCCATAAGTCTTTTTCTAGGTTCAGAATTAGCTTCCGGATTATATAATCTGGAAATCTTTTGTGATTAGCTTTCGGATTACATAATTTGGAAGTCTTTTCTATACATAAGATTAGCTTCTGGATTATGTAATCCAGAAGTCTTTTTTCATATGTGTTATTAGCTTCCGGATTACATAATCCGGAAGTCTTTTCTAAATATGAAATTGACTTTCGTTGACTTCCGGATTATGTAATCCGGAATTTATCTGAATTAAATAATCCATAGGCTTATTATTTCAAATTCAAGGGGTGAAAAAAAAGGATAAAATGGTATTTTCATATTTAGTATGAGGTGGTACAAGAAGGTATGGAGGTGTAGGAAGAAAGAATCCAGAAGAAGCGCAAGGGGCCCACTATTATTTCTTAAAAACGCAAGGATTATTGCTTTGTTAAGGCCCACCATCTTGTTTTTATTGTTTTCTGAATTTTGGTTCCCTTTGCTTTTTGATCTCCCGTTTGAATTTTTCCACCATCAACATTTGGCAATTTCTTCTTGTACCATATCAATTTTAACCTTTACCCTATCATTTTTTAAATTTCCAAAATTATTCTTATTCCTGATAAAATCTGGAATAGTAAATATAATTCAAAAATAAAAAATACATTATGGACAAAATAATCCGGAACACAAAATTAAAAAATACCGGATAAAAATTTCTGAAAGTCATAAGTGTGTTCTGGAAATCGAAATCTGGAATATTTCCGGATAAAAGGTTCTGGAAGTAATTTTTATTTACACCCTTTTATATAAGGTTATTTTCGTCATTTAGAAGGGTCATTATTGTCATTTTAAATAGAAAATTGGGTGCATATTGGAATTGATATGGTGCAGAGAGAAATTGCCTCAACATTTTGTTCTGTTAAAGAAAAGAGGCTCTGGGCACCTTCGTTTGGGCCCAGAACTTTTATTATTTGCTGCAATACATGCACAGCTTTTTCTTCCTGCAACCCCCCATGTTTCTTCCTGCACCCCACAATTTTAAATATTCCAACATTAACCTTGACTTATAATTTCAAAAGGGGCTACTGGATATCGGGATCCGGTAATATATTCTGGATTCATGAATCCTAAATTGATTAAATTGTGTTTTCCGGATGAGGGGGTGTTCCGGAAGGTAAAAGATCATAAATTGTTGTTTTCCGGAGTGTTGAATCCGGAAGCCTAAATTGCATTAAAGGATTGGTGGATCCGGAATTTTTTTTTTGTGTTATGGATTCCTGAATTGCATTATGGATTTATGAATTTGGACTTGTTTTTTTGTCTTATGGATTCCTGAATCTGGAATGGTCTTTTTGAATTATGGATTGTTGGATCCGGAATAATGTTTTTGACTTATGGATTCATGGATCCAAAATGCAATGATTTTGTTTCATTTTTTTTTATTTGTAGAAGCCTGGAGAGTAGTGATGAATTTGAACAAAAATTATATGATGGGGTTGATTTGTGGGATGATGATGCTATTGAGAAGTCATTATCCATGTTTTTCATCTTCATTAACATGTCTTCTTCTAACAAAGGTTATGGGACGTAGATGATCACCTTGTGAACCTCCTCCCCTAGTCTTCACCATTATTGTTCAATTACACCATTCAAGTTAAACCAAATTACAAACTAATGAATAAGATGTTGAACCAATACAAACAAAAAACAGCAAATATAAAATTCTATTGAAACCAAAAGAGAGAAAAAAACATTGTATCATTTCTACTAAACAAATATAAATAAACTATAGAAAAAAAAAATATTAAAAGCAGAAAAAAAGAAGCTCATTGCAAATCATATTTGAAGATAGAAAAAATCTTTTGATGAAGTTCTATATGTTAAAGAGAGGATGACCATAAAAACACAAATCCGATCCACAAATTCGGAAGCTTCCTGGATCCACAAATTTGGAAGCTTCCTGGATCCACAAATTCGGAATCTTTTCGGAACCACAAATTCGGAATTTTACCGAAAGCAAAAATTCAAGATTTTACCGTATTTTATGATCCGAAATTCTATCGGATTCTATAATCTGAAATGGAAAAAAACACTTACGGAAACAAAAATCCATAAAAAAAATGGATGTGCAGATCCGAAAGCAAAGAAATTTACTTACCTTTGTCAAGAGCACTCTAAATCACCAACAAAAAAATGTGAGATTGAAGGAGAAGGATTTGGAGGTGTCGCACTACTATTAGAAGATGAAAACGTGCTACTGCTGGAACATGAAAGACACGGGTGCACAAGAGAGCATCCTTGCCTGCACCTCTTTAGGGTTTTTTTAGATTAAGGATATTTTTGGAATTTTAAAAACTAGTAAGGGCGATTTAGTCTTTTCGTAAAAGTTTGGGGGTGCAGGAAGAAAAATATGGGGGAGCAGGAAGAAACTGCCTACATGCACCATCTTCTTTTAAAAAGACTGGGCCGATTCCGCTGGCCTAGCATATTTGCTATTCGCAACACGCATCTTTTATATATACACTCCACAAAATTTTTGTAAAGGTTGGGCCCATTCGGCTGGCGCAGAAACTTTTTCTATTCGCCACCCAAAACTTTTAGGCAATTGCTTCCTGCACCATATCACTGCACCCGATCTTAGCGGAAAAGACAAAACTGTCCTTAAAAAAAATTTCCGAAATATGTGTTCCGGATATTTTTTTCCGGAACGAAATTTTATATTACGGATTTTTTTATCCGGAATGGATTTTTTATTTTTGTTTCCGGATTTTTATTTCCAAAACACAATTATTTATTTTCTGGATTTTTTTTTCGGAATGTATTATTTTTCAATTCTGGATTTTTTTATCCGAAATAGAATTTTAATTTTGGTTTCCGGATTTTTATTTCCAAAACTCAATAATTACTTCCAGATTTATTTTTCTGGAATATATTATTTTCAATTCCGGATTTTTATTTCCGGAATTAAGGGCATTTTTGGAAATTAAAAAAATATGTTGGGTGCAGGTTAAAAATGATTGGGTGCAGGGAGCATTTACCAAACTTTTATATATGTATTCCTCTAATTTCTTTTAAGCCCGGGCCCATTTGGCTGGATCAGCTCTTTTGCTATTCACCACTCGCATCTTTTATACGTACATTCCACCAGCTCATTTTTTAATCTAGACCCATAAGTGGCCCAACATTTATACTACATGTCCTGCGTTTTTTTCAGGCAAATGCTTCCTGCACCATATCAATTCTAACATGCACCCAACCTATTATTTAAAATGACAAAAATACTCTTTCAAAATGAGAAAAATAACCTTAAAAAAGAAGGGTGTAAATAAAAATTACTTCCGTAACCTTTTATCCAGAAATATTCCGGATTTAGATATTTAGAACACATTTTTGAATTCCAGAAATTTTATCTGAATTTTGTGTTCCGGATTTTTTTATCCAGAATGTATTTTTTTTATTTTTAATCATATTTACTATTTCGGATTTAAAATCTGGAATAACAGTAATTTTGGAAATTTAAAAACATATAGGGTGGAGGAAGAAATTGCCTCTTTTACATACACGCCATTCAGTTTTCTATTCCGGCTCATACATTTGGGCGAATTTTTATGCTATTTGCCACCCATATTTATATATACAGTTACAAACGATTTTTTTTGGAAAATAAAAATATAATTTTTTGTATTGTCCAAATAAATTTTAGATATTTGTATGATTGCACACATCATTTAATATGTAATAAAAATAATAGTTTAAGTATTTGTATGATCGTATGCATCATCTTCTATTCAATATATTTTTCCAAAAAAAAATAAAAAATATGTTTTCTTTTAATAAGATTTACGTGAACAGTGAGTATGAAAGTATAATTTATGCTATATTTGCTTAGTGTATGATTTGTAAAAAGTATTAAGTATAGTTTTTTTTTTTATTTTATACTCTTATCGGTGTGAATCATAAAAAACATAAAATTTGAAAAATATAAAAAATCAAAAAAATTAAAAATATAAAACACAAAAAAAAATATTATTTATCATTAAGAAGTATGTAATTCCTTATTTTTCATTATGAATGGATATATATAGGAGTAAGGTCAATTTTTTCGGGTTCACTTTTTCAAAAGCCTAATTTCAAATAAGAAAGTTCAGCCATACTAGCAAGCTATGTTTTTTAAAAACATTTTTAATCTTTAGAATTACATAAAACTTTATTTTTCATTATGAATAGAAATGCGTAGGACAGAGGTTAATTATTGTCAGACCCAAATAAAAAAGTTGAAAATAATATAATTTTCTTTATTTTTTAACATGTTTTTTTGTTTCTATTTTTTTGGGGAAAAATAAACATCCTAAAAATCATATTCATTTCACGTTTTTAATTCAATCTAACTTCTTAAGACAGACGCTGTAGGTGTTGGTGTTAACACCTTCCTTATATGTAATTAACTTCCAAACCTAAATCTAGTTCTTTAAACCAATTTTCTTGGTTTTTCCATAGTTTTCCATATTAAATTATGGTGGCGACTCCATCTATTTTGAAGGTTATTTTGGCTTCTCGTCTTGACACTGGTTGCGATAGGATGTTATAGTAAATGGTCATTTTGTTCCTATGATTATCATTAACAATATGTAGGAGGAGAAAGATTTCTCTCTTTAGACGGTTGATGAAGGCTCAATATGATGTAAAGGCTAAAAACATAATTGTCTTTACATTTATCCTGTATGGGTTTTGTAGGTTTTCCATTTGTAAGACTGCAAAGGAAATGTGGAAAGTGTTAGGTCTAACATATGAAGGAACATATGAGGTGAAAAGAGTAAGAAATAACATCTTTATAAGAAAATATATGAGATGTTCAGGATGATGTTGAAAGAAAATGTCTATGATGTACAAAAAAAATTCACACACATTGTGAACCAACTTGAACAGGTCATGATAGTTGAAAGTCAATGTTATCTTTGAGTCAAGAGATCTCACAAGCATACACATGACAACACTCATCGCAAAGTAAAGGGAGATGAACTAAACATAGGGAGTCTCAAGGTAGAAGAAGACGAATGAAGTAAGAAAAAAAGTATATCCTTGAAGGATAGAGTAAAGAAAAGTTTATGCGGACTCAAATAGTGAAAACCTAAACCTGATGGTGAAGAAGTTCTCAAATGTTTTTGAGAAACAAGAACAAGAATAATCATCTATAAATACAAAACAAGAAAAATGATCAACACTCAAACATCATATACTATGAATGGGAAAAATCATGTCATATTAAACCCAAATGTCCTTATTTATATACTAATCTTGTTGATGACACGAATAATAGAAAATGGTTGATGAAGAAGAAAACTTATGTTGCTTGGGAGGATAATGTTTCATCTTCTTCAAGTTTGTCAAGTAGTAGTGGAGAAAAAACAAATCTTTGTTTGCTAGCTCATCAAAATATTGAAGTAAACTGTGTAAATGATTCTAATTCTTCTTTTTATAATATTTTTTTCGATATAATCTATTCATTATGCATGTCTAATTTGATACAAAAAAAATTCTAAATTTAACACTTATCATCAACTTAGTTGAAATGTCATATTCTCATAGAGTAATACTTTTTAAAATGATGCCTTTTATAAAAAAAAGAAAAGAATGTTAGCCAATTTAAATAATAATGACTGAATTTGATGAATTGAAAATAAATAAATTATAGATGAAATTAAAGAAAATATATAGTTTAGACAAAAATATTAAACATGTTTATAGGGTTATTTTTAATTCCTATATATTTTTTCTCGAAATATCTCTAAGATTTTTCTAGTATTATACCAAACATAAATATTTAGAAATATATTACATATTTATATATTTCTAGGGTTATAATTTTGCATATTGATTTGTTAGATTGTGTTACCCAAATACGTTAAAAAAGTAACCACAAATTAAAAAAAAACACTAAAAAGATTAAAACTTAGTAATCCCACACCTAATAACTCATATTTACACAACATATTATATGATGAGACATGACAAATCCTTAATAAAAAAAAATCTAAAAGTAACAAATAATAAAATTCATATGCATCTGCTTTGATTTTTAGTTACCAAATGTTAAAAATATTAATGAAACAAATCTACAATTACAAAGTTAATGGATATTTCGTTAAATAAATCTGTGATGGGAAAGGAACAAAATAAAATTAATTAAAATTCAATTTGAGAATGTAATTGTTGAAAGTAGAAGGTGGAAAAACCCAATTTAAGAAATATAAGAGAGAGTATTCGGTTACTTTTTTTTCACTAAGATTTCATATTTTTTATTTATTTAAAATTTGCCAATCGTGATTGCATAGTTTGTTGTATGTAAAAATATGAGTCGTTAAGTGCATATTTATGTAAATGTTGTTCATAAAAAAATGACAAAAATAAAACCCTCATGGTTAGTTAATTGAACGGTTTTCTTGGTTTTAAAAGTCGTAACAATATCAAGATTTGAGAGGCCAAGAGAGAATGCGTAACAAAAATAAAGCAGATGTAGAGAAAATGGGCTCACAAAAAAAATAAATTGTTGTTATTATTATAAAAAAGATATAAATATATAATAATATAGAAGAAGAAAAAAAAAAAAAAAAAAAGAAGGAGAAGGGAGTGTTCGTCGTAACTCATAGGCTTGCTTCTGAGTATCCGAAACTAACAGAAAATTATACCTTGTTTCTCTTCTCAATTTCACACGCGCTGAACAAAAACAAACAAAACCCTATTTCTGCACACACTCTCTGGCGCTTTGCTCATTCATTCTCTGACTCCAAACCTAAACCAAACCTAAACCAAACCAACTCTCCTCTTTTTCCTTCTTTCTATAAGCATTACGCGATAAGGCTTGTCTGGTATCACTAAAAAACGTCGACGTTTCACTCCCGTCGTCAATCACTGCGACGCTTCTAGGGTTACTTCCTTCCTTTTCCGTCGCTTCCTTTTCGCTCTCGCAATCAAACATCGACGTTTCCTCTCTAACCCTAGCTTCAGGAGGAGATTTTTCATACATCCACCAATTAATCACGTGCGTTTTATTCTTCTCTGTTTTTTCCATTGCCTATTTATTTTCGACACTGAATAAAGGGATTTTTATTTTATTTTTCCAATTTTGGTGCTGTGGATGGGTTTGCAATGCAGTGAGTTCTGCCATTGTTGCCGCAGTGGTGCTTCGATTTTCCCAATTGTCCAGTTTTTTGAATTGTGTCGGGAGGTGACACATCTGTGAGTGCTTTAGAGTGGGAATCCGTGTTTTGATTAACGATGGAGGCTTAGCTTTCAGAAGCGCCTCCTTCGCAACATTGTCTTGTGTTTCAAGACTCGGGTTTCTCGTTAGTGTCTGTTTCGGATGAGTTACGTCTGCAGTTAATTGTAGATTGAGAATCAGGCTGGGAAGGTTGGATTATTTCGTAACAATTGAAGGATTGTGAATTGTGGCGTGATTGAATTTTACTGTGAAAGTGCTGATATTTCTTTTTTGTTTGGAATGGGTTTTTCATGATTAGGTTGGGTTTTAGGGTAGTGATGAGTCGTGCATAGTAGAGAAGGGAGATTTGTACGCGATATAAACAAGTGTGATAGTGCTACTTGTGGGTGGAGTTGGTGAAGAGGCGCACACGACTTCTTTTTTGTTATTTCTGATGATGTTCAGTGTTAGTTATGGAAAGAAGTGAACCCACATTAGTTCCAGAATGGTTGAGAAGTGCTGGAAGTGTTGCCGGGGCTGGAAGTTCAACCCAACATTTTCCCTCCTCGTCTAATCACACTGGTAATTTAGACGTTCTTTTTTAATTATGTACATTTTCAATGCTTTTGTTCGATTTAATTCAGAATGTCATGTCTCGTATTTAAGAATCTTGTTTCTTAATGCACACGAGATAATAATGGGTATTTACACGAATTTAAAAGAAAATTGTTATGACAGTTGTTTTTGTAACATGAATGATGTCTTCTTGACTCTCACGGACCAGAGTTGTATACATTTTTTGGATTTTGTGACTGCAATTTCGGCTGCTTTTGTCTTCTATTTGCACAATTTAAAACCCTGGGTATTTAAGTTTAATAATATGTTTTATCCCTTGAAAAGGGAAAAAATACTAACGATCTTGGCATTGTTGTGTAGATTCTTCTTCTGTGGCCCATCATACAAGGAATAAGTCTTTTAAGAATGCTGGTGATTTTGACAGTGCTCGTTCTGTGTTTCTAGAACGGACATCCTCTTCAAATTCTCGGAGGAGTTCTATAAATGGTTCTGCCAAGCATGCCTATAGTAGTTTCAACAGAAGTCATCGTGACAAAGACCGTGACAGAGAGAGAGATAGATCCAGTTTTGGAGATAACTGGGAGATTGATGGTTCTGACCCATTGACCAATCTCTTTTCTGGGAGGATGGAGAGGGATACATTGCGTCGTTCTCATTCAATGATTTCCAGGAAACAGAGTGAGATTGTACCCCGTAGAGTAGCAGTTGATACTAAATCTGGTGGCAATAGCCATTACAACAATAGCAATGGAATACTTTCAGGGAGTAATGTTAGTAGTAGCATTCAGAAAGCCGTATTTGACAAGGATTTTCCATCACTTGGTACTGAAGAAAAGCAAGGAACAGCTGAAGTGGTGAGGGTTTCATCTCCTGGTTTGGGCGGGGCTGCTAGTCAGAGTCTGCCTGTTGGAAGTTCCACTTTGATTGGAGGCGAGGGATGGACATCTGCACTGGCAGAGGTACCTGCCATAATTGGGAGCAGCAGTACTGGATCTCTATCAGTGCAGCACACTGTTAATACAAATTCTGGGTCTGTGGCATCAATTACAACAGCCAGTCGTAATATGGCTGAGGCATTGGCACAGACTCCATCCCGAGCTCGCTCTACTCCCCAGGTAGTTGATATACTTAGTGTGTCACTAGCTTCTTTTTTCTTTTCTTTTCTTTCAGTTTAGTGATTTTTATTTATATCCATGATCAATTAATAAGCCCCCTAACAATTGTAGGTGCTGGTCAAAACCCAAAGACTCGAGGAACTGGCTATCAAGCAGTCAAGACAGCTGATTCCAGTAACACCCTCAATTGCTAAAGCTTCGGTAAGAGATTGTGAAATATTTTTATGGTTTATTTTCCGAGCTTTATTTTATTATAGATTGCATAGCAGGATTTTTTTTCTGACAATTAATCTATATCTTTATGTAGCTCTTATTTTAATGGATATTTATTAGTTTTTTTTGTGTGGTAGTTTTAATTAGTATACGTGTATAACTCGGCTGTACGGTAACATTTGA
Organism: Phaseolus vulgaris; assembly: GCF_051622355.1. Classification (NCBI taxonomy): domain Eukaryota; kingdom Viridiplantae; phylum Streptophyta; class Magnoliopsida; order Fabales; family Fabaceae; genus Phaseolus; species Phaseolus vulgaris. The sequence goes on from NC_143505.1 coordinate 46,578,988, forward strand.
AGCTAGATTTGTACTTTGGCTGTTTAGTTTATTTTATTTTGGTTTGCATTGGACTGCTATATTGTGGCAGGATAAGGATTTGTTGTTGTTGGAGTGTTATTTAGTGGTAAACAACTTAGTTGAGGTTGACAATTTGAAAAGTGTTTTGAATGGCTAGGACTTCTTTTGATGGTTGAGGGTGTGGGTGTAACACACTATCGGATTAGAAATAGTATTGATGAAATGACTAGGTAATCTTTAGTTTTACTATTTTGTTCATAGTATTATTTGGGTCATTTAATGTGGCCATGTATCTTTATAAAGATATATATCGGAATAAGACATCATATAAGTTAACAAGTAGATAATTTTTTGTTAAAATCCTTTTGCACCATGTTTTGTTGTATTATCGGTCATCTGTTCTAGAGAGGTGATTAATTGCAAACTAATTATTAATCATGTCGCCCTACTATTGTGAGTTAAAAATTATAGAAACCAGGATTTCTAGAATAATTTTTACTTTTAATCATTTGAAACCTGTGTAGTAGCTTTTCTTTTGAGGCTATACTTTGCTTTCTTCTCTTCCTATTTTGGTGAAATAAAAGGGAAAAAAAATTGAACAAATGCTTCACTTCTCTATCATTTCATTGCCTTATTTTAATGTTTATTTATCAGTTCTTTTTCATGGCTTTGTATGTGAAATTCAAACATGAATTGGTGCTTCACTTACTGTTTTCTATTTGTGTTACTTCTTGTTGTTCAATATGTGAATTTATAACAAGAGTGGTGTTTGTGGAAGCCACAAGTGGTTTTGGTTGTCATCTAAGGGCTGCCAAATGATTGCTCGTGATCCATTAGCTAACCTCACTTTGTGGCTCAGTCTTTTTTATAATATTGTATATGCAGATATCCAGGCAAGCCTCATTTGAAGTCCATGTAAATTTCTTTAGGAAACTACACCCTTTTTATCATCACAGAAGTTTGGAAAGATATTGGTACCAATGAGTTCTTAAGCATGAATGGATTTTGTTACGAGCCTCTTTAGGAATGATTAAAATGGTCAAATAAGAATGTTTTTTTGGTTTTTCTTTTTGTCCCTTTTAAGCAAGCATACAATTTTTGTTGAAAACCTCACATTGATTAGAGATATGACCAAATTATAATATATAAGGTGCAAATCTAACCTTACGAGCTGGTTTTTGTAGGGTTTGAGTTAGACCTAAGTCTACTTTCAGAAATAGTATTAGAACCTAATATAGCAAAATATATTGGGCTTATTATATTATCGAACCACCTACAAATATGTTTGTGCCACAGTTGAGATGTTAAGTTTTCAGCATGAGTGGGGGTGTTTAAAATACTATCTTGTGAACTGATTTTGTGAGGTTGCCGGTTTTGTGTGGTTGAGTTAGACCTAAAATCAGTTCTCTAAGAATTATCTGAGTAGCGGTTTCTTATTAGTGATATCTTTATGCTCCTTGCACACTGGACTATCATGACAAATATTTCATTTTACAAATAATGCTTGAACCTAAATCTAAAAATGTCAAACTGTATATGGTGTCTAAACCTGTTTTCTTTGATCTAGTGTGCAAATCCTTGGGGTACTTGGTTCTGGTTCACCATGAGTTCCCAAGAATTTTCCTGTTTTTGTGGTCTGGACTCTGAACCAATATTGCTAAATGGCAGTGCCATGGTTCAGATCTTTTGCCAACTGCCATTAGCTACTTGTGAAGGGAGGCCTGCTACGACGGCACCATAGGCCACAGTGCTCTGAGTACATGGTTAATGTTTTCCTGCCATATTCTGCCATCCATCCTCTAGCATCTCCTATGTGGTTTGTAAGGAACCTGTGTGCTGGGATTATGTGGTTACTTGGAATAACAATCTATCTTGATTTGATATTCAGTCACTTAAAACCTTTTAATTTTTTTTCATGGTGGGCAAAATATCGGTCATGATTTTTAATGAAATCTGCAAAAGCATTTCTAAAGAAATGCACGAGACATTTCTATGTATAAGTATAACCATAACCATATTGTTTATGTCATAATAAGCTATTTGCTACCTGCTTTAGTGGTAAGTATTTTTATGCCCCTTGCAAAATATAATCCACCATTTTTCACTTCTTTTACTTTACTACCTTCCCATTACCATAATCTTACTTTGTTTTACATGCTTCTATGGGTAGTTTACTGGATGGGATGGGTTTTTGTATGTTGCTATTGTACATGAAATTTGTGATTTCCTCAAAGAATACTTAAAATTGATTGTGCACACTGTGTAATTAATGTGTAGTCTCCATTTGTTTCCATTTATTAATAGAAATCTGTGGGGGAAATGAGGGTTGTGTATAGGATGCATTTTTTCAACAAAATCAAAGTTGGATGTTTTCTTTACTGTCAAAACTTTGGAAGTTTATATTTCTAGCATGTGTATATTTACTTTCTTGTATTCAATAGAATATATTTCATTAAAAGATAAAATATTACATGTTATTTTCTTTTCTCTTAAAAGTGTTTAAGGATTTAGTGTAATTTTCTTTTCAGGTTCTTAGTTCTGAGAAATCAAAGCCCAAAACATCTATCAGAAATGCTGATATGAGTGTAGTTACAAAGACTGTGTCACAGCAACCCTCTGCGTTGCACATTGCAAGCCAATCTGTTCGCAGTGTAAATGCCAAAGTTGAAGCTCCAAAGACATCTGGAAAGTTTACTGATCTGAAATCTGTTGTGTGGGAAAATGGTGCTTCCCCTACCTCCAAGGAAGTATCTCATCCAACAAATTATTCTAACAGCAAACCAGGAAATCAGCATGCTGTTGCTTCAGGAGCTACTTCTGCTCCTTTGAGGAACCCCAATAACCTAAAATCCTCCACAGAACGGAAATCAGCTTCTTCGGATCTGAAATTAGGTTCAACTTTGGATAAGAAACATTCCATCTCTCAAGTGCAGAGTCGGAATGATTTCTTTAATCTCATTAAGAAGAAAACATTAATGAACGCTTCTACAGTTCTTCCAGATTCTGTACCAATGGTTTCATCTCCCATGATGGAGAAATCTGATGAAGTAAATAGGGAAATAGTTAGCGAATCTGGAAGTCCCCAATCTCTTGGAAATGGTACTGAACTGACTAGCAATGGTAATGCCCATGGTCATGAAGAGTTTCAAAGACTTTCTGATAAGGACGAGAAAGAATCAATTCCATGTGCTACAATATATCCAGATGAGGAAGAAGCTGCGTTCCTCCGTTCTCTTGGTTGGGAGGAGAACTCAGACGAGGATGAAGGCCTTACAGAAGAGGAAATCAATGCTTTTTATCAGGAGGTAATGATATCTTGATCTAGTTTTGTATTGGGTAATGATAAGTACAATATAAATATGCTTAGTTTTATGCATCACTATGGTGTATGTATTATATGAACTTGACCACTTGTGAAGTTAAAATCTTTGTTTTGTTTAAACGGAATTTAGATATGCTTAGTTTTATCATGCATCAGTATAATGAATGTATTATGTGAACTTGACCCCTTATAAGTTAAAATCCTTGTTTGTTTAAACAGAATGAGTTCAAATTTCATTTTGTGGTTGATTTGTTCAAATTCATGCTTGAGTAAACTCTTCTGCTATCGGTTTTTCTTGCCGCACCAAAGTACATTTTATTGCAATTTTCTGTGGGTTGTTTACATACTTTTCGTTGGCTTTTGTTTTCCAGTGCAAGAACTTGGATCCCACTACATTGAAACTATGCCAGGGCATGCAACCTAAGCTGTCCAAGTTGTTCGAATCTTATGCATCTAACTTGCATGGATCTTCTGCTGAATTGAGCTCTACTAATCCCGGATCTGAAGCTTGACATACTGCTTCTTTAATCATAGTTAGATCCAAGTTTCATATTTTTGATGGCAGATGATTAGTTCCATTCCTTTTGTTCTGAATGCTAATGATTTGAGAGTGAAAGAAGAGGGGTGGGTTTTTTTATTAGAACCCTGCATTTTGCAAATATTGCAATAAGTTACAGGTGCCTCAATCCTGCCTGTTTAACAGGGTATTTTTTTTTTCTCTTTTGTTTTTTGGTTAAAGGTTATAGGGTTGGTTGGGTAGGGGGCTATTTTGTCTGCAGTGGAAAATGCTAGGTCACTGCATCTTTTGGGGCATTTTGATCCGTTTCTTTTCTTTCCATGAGGGTTTGATTCTACATGATAAAGTTTTTATGCTGTTTTTGTTCAATTTTACAAAAAAAAGGGAAATTAAAAGTTTATTTTAATTTTTGAGCATGTTGATATGATTAATTTTAGATGTCTTTTTTGGGATATACCGGTTCGCTTTGTGGTTGCGGTTCTTGGAACATTGTTAAAATTACACATGATATCCAGATCCAAAGTATATGCTTACAATCTTTTAATTGTTCTGTGCAATATTTCTTTTGTTCTTGAAGTCTCAAATGTTGTTGCCTCTAATTTAGAAGAATCAACACAGTTCATAACCTCCACTTGGTGTGAATAGGTAAATAATAAACACTTGTAAGATCAAACTTGTTATACTTAGTTTCAGTAAAAGAATTGTAAAGGCATGTAAGAAATAGTTTATAAAAAACATGAGAATATTGAGTTAAAATAATCTTTATAACTTTACATACACTTTAAGTATAAGGGAATAAAAACTTGGAAGTGAATTTTTTAATGAGTTAATGTTAATTTATGCCTGGAATAATTTATAGGATATTTTTAGTTTAAGTAATTTTAGTAAGGAATGCTGAAAAGTTAATATGGAGCTCAAAGATATGGTACAGTTAAGTGTAAAGTGCTAACTGGAGTATGCTCACTTGAAGTTGGAATGCAAACATAGTAGAGTGAGTTATAATTTTTAATTACTTGATTTTGATTTTATACTACTTTGATCCTATTGATAGACAATGTAGTAATGAATTAATTCTTAGATTTGAACTTATAGTAGGCTAGGAGTTGTTTAAGCAATACATCTACTGCAAATGTAGTTTTTGTACGGAAGCGGGAAATAAATAAGTATAAACGTGTTAATTATTAAAAAACTACTTGTCAAAGGTGGGTGTTTTTGTTGGATATGGGTGAGCAGTAAGTCCGTGTAAAAAGGGTTGGAGAAGAAATCCAAGGTAAGGTAAGCAATTTTTTTGTATTGTTAACCAAAGTAATTTATTTGGTATTTGAACTTAATTTTTTTTTAAATTTTACTTTTAGCAATAAATTTATAGTGTTATTTTAATGTTTTGTAAGAAGATAATTTTAGTTTAAATGATATATATATATATTAATTTTATGCATGGGATTGATGATTATTTATGTGGCGGGAAAAATATATTATGGTAAAAAATTGCTGCATATAATAATTAATTTTATTAATATAAATTTGTTTTGAGGGAACAGAACAAAATAATCTTTTCTTAAATATGATTTAAAACCTTTGGTAAAAAAGTGTTAAAAATATTGTTGGTGATTCTAGTTTAATATTGTTTCTGAATTCAAAATTGTGTTAGGAATCTGTGTAATGATTCTAGAGTTCCAGTTAGGAAGATTATAAACTAGGGATAGGGTGTTTTAAGGGGTTTAGATAGTGTTTTTTATTGTGTGGATGGAGTTAGGAATATTAGATAATATTCTTGATGTAATGTAGATAAGGTTAATAGAATCTTGTTTACAGTGTAATCCTCTAATCTAAGGTTGATTCTAGAAAATTTAATTTATTTTTTATGGGTTGAAAGTGAATAATATAAAAGGCTTGTATTGTTTTTCTTCTCTAATATTTTACTCTTTCGAATATTTAATTGCCTAACTGTATATTTGCATTTTAAACATATCTAAACTAGTAAATCAATTCATTTAAGAGGTATTGGAAGTTTAACGAAGTTTTCTTTTTAAAAAGGTGATATTAGGATACTAGTTTTTTAAGTCTTGAAATACCATCTACTTAATCAACCATTGTTAGTGAGCATATATTTTAACATGGAAAATTATATCTCGATATTCTTTATGAAAAATGCACCTACTTAACACCTTTGTTAAAAAATGAAAAAAAAATATTAAAGAAGATTGTTCTGTTGGCATGCATTAAAAGAACATCTTTCAATTTTTAATATCACAATCAATGTATTTGAGTGGCTAATAAAAAATACCACCAACATGCATGGCAATTGAATAGCTGACAATTTTTCAACGTATAAATTCATTTTAAACGTTATGAGACATAAAAGCTACCAACAATATACAGAGAACTATCAAAGGATGAATAAGACAAACCTTTATATGAATATTATAATATACAAAACGTTTTGATTTTAACGGAAATAATAAATGAATTTAAATTATTATTAGTAACAACACATACCACTTTTATTCCCCGCAATTAATGTTTCCGGGCCTCATTTCAATTAATGATTTGACTCTGGTTTCAAAGTTTGTATAAATCTAAGACATGATTTGATTATTTTTTTTGTATACCAGTTTATTAACATTCTTGGAAGAATGAAATTAAGGCATTACTTGCTGTAAGTTTAACTATAAAAGGGAAAATTAATGTATGACCTGTTTTTCTGTAACATGCTGGTGTATATTTTGTGAAATACCATATATATTCTGAAATAAATTGTACTAATTGATCCAACATAACATGATCTTCCATTCCATATATTTTCATGATAATTAGCTAATGTTTTTAGCATTATGTATATACCTAGCAAGGGGAACTGCTGCTGGTGTGTTCACTGATATAAGTTGTATACTGTGATTTCCATTGCTCCAGCATAAGCTTCAGAGCCAGAAAAATGCAAATCCATAATTTTCATTGATGAATTTCATTCACTGAACAATATTGAGAATATTACATGTTACAATTAACTCAATTCTGCAAAATCTGATTTACAAGAAGGATTGTTCTAAATTTCTAGTCAGTAAATCTCAACATTGTTCAGTGACAATATTCTGATTGAGTTACTTCTGGAAGTGAACAATGAGATAACTTTTTCCTTGCTTGATATAGTTGTTTTTTTGTTCTTGAAGTTTAAATATTCAATTGAATCAATTGTTGGTTAACCTACATTAACATGATGTTGTTAACTTGGATGTCTGGAGTGATCATAATCAATCATTATTAAAGAACAAGGGCTTTCCTTTGTGAGACAGTGATGCTCGTAATGTAATCAATTGTCTGCATCATGTTAAGTTATTCATATGAGATGGCACTCATGGTGTTTTCCAGTTCACAAACCAAAATCTATTTTGCCAATTTCTCGGCACAGAACCTGCAACTTTTACATAGAAACCTCAATTGTAGGTTCTTTAGGTTAATATTGGAACAAATACAAGCCTAGATCTATGATCTATTCACGATATAACTAGGATATTCTGTACCACCTCCATGTGAGATACACCAGGAAATCAAACGGCACGAAAACTAAAAACATGCCATTTAGATTATCCAATGTAAAAATTTCAAGTGAAAAGGAAAAAGAAAAAAAGAAAAAAAATTTGCATCTGCCTTATCTGATCACCCATCAAACACTTGTAAGCTGAGGATGATGTCTTGAATGGTGAATCTGTTGAAGTTGTAAGCTTTTCAATGCAGCCCCACCTGACCTTCTTTTCCAAAGACTATCCACTTGTCTCTCTTCCTCTGGCTTCTGCACTCTCTTGATCACAGGTAGAGGAAGATCCATATTTTCAATGCTGATGGGAACAGAATTCTCATTCCTCTTACACCTGTGCCTGTGGCTCCTGGACACATTTGCACTGTTTACTGTTCCTCTTGGCCTAGCTCCACAGGTGGAGACAGTAGGAGCCGCAACAGTGGTGGTGGTGCTGCCTAAGTTTTTGCCAGAGAAGAGTTTTTTAAGCTTGGCATACTTAACACCAGGGGAAATGATGTTGGTGTTGGTGTTACTTTTGGTTGTGAGAAGTCCAACTATTTTGTTGTGCCTCTTCACCTGACCCATGCAGCCAATTCTTGGGGACAAAGGGTCATTGGAAAAGGATCCTGGTTGGTCTCTGCACTGTGGAAGATTCACATCTTTGATGGATGGTCTTGAACATAGCATTGGCAGGAATGTGGTTCTGCGATGGATGTGCAGGTTGTGATGGTAAAAGTAATGATGGGGAAGGTGATGATTTTCACTGCTCATGCTTAGCTGATATAGGGTAGAGAAAATATGTGAATGGACTTGTTAAGTGTTTTGGGTGGTTTAAGTTGTGACTTTGAGATTGCCAAATATACAAGAAGACCATGTGTAATTTTTGTGACCCTTTCACTTACTTGCTCCTCTAGAGTAAAGAAATAAATAACAATTAACAAGATGACAAAGTGAAATAGAAGAAATCATTGCAGAGAAGGAGCCTCATAGAAGATTGGTGCACACTAGAAAGAAAAGAGAACCAGGACAATTCTGGACCATTATTTTGATTTAATCTGGAGTTTAATGTGGATCAGAATTTGTTTATGTTTAAGTTCTTTAATACAAATTTAGGAGAGGAAAGTGGTAATGAGTTTGTGTAGAATCCCTGTGTGTGTGATGGTGTGTGACCAAGTGGAGAGATCAAAATCCTAACCAATTGATGATGCTAAAGTGTACACGCTAGTTAGTGGTTAAATCATAGGTTGAACAACCCCTTGTCCCCGAAAGGGCCCACTTTAGTTAATTACTTAAAGGTGTCCAGTTTCAACTTCATATATTATTTTCATATGTAAGTAATCTCATATCATTCTAAGAAGAAAATTATGTTTTTATAATGTTGTAATTTTTTTTTCCTTCCCCATCTTTATATTTTAAGGCTACTTAAATTTGTGGGAAGTCTATAAATGTGACATTAGTAAGAGTCTGCTTTATATAAAAATTCAATAAAAAAAATCAATTTCACAATAATGAAATAAGCAAGTTCATAAACTAAGACAATATTAGCTGTCAAACTCATAAGATAATTAAATAACTAAAATAACACAAATGTTATCAAGTTTAAAAGTCTCATTCATCCAATTTTTTAAGAAAATCATCTCTAAGATCTTGATCACCATCTTCAAATTCTTCTTCAGATGTAATTTGTTCATCAACATTATCATCAAAAACTATATTATCAAGATCAACTACATGATCCAGAATTGGATCATTTGAATTTGTTCTAGCTTAGTCAACATTTACACTATCATTTTCAACTTGAGTATGCTCAACCTCCACACTATCTCATTCTTTAGTTATCCATTCATTATCAAACTCAATGTCATCAAATGGGAAAGCAACAATTTTTCTAATTTGCTTGTTTTTCAACTTCTAGTTATACATGACATAAACCAAGTCATTCATTTTCTTCTGGAGCAAACAATTTTTTCTTTTTGTATGAACCTATAACTAAATATGAAATTTTAGTAGATATATAAATGAAATCAAGAAAATTAAAAACCTTAAATAACTTCATGAACTTGAATTACCATTTCAAATGAGATCCAATTACGCTCACACTCTGAACCTATAACTAAATATGAAATTTTAGTAGATATATAAATGAAATCAAGAAAATTAAAAACCTTAAATAACTTCATGAACTTGAATTACCATTTCAAATAAGATCCAATTACGCTCACACTCTGAACCTATAACTAAATATGAAATTTTAGTAGATATATAAATGAAATCAAGAAAATTAAAAACCTTAAATAACTTCATGAACTTGAATTACCATTTCAAATAAGATCCAATTACGCTCACATTCTCAAGTCAAACTCAAAACTCGAATAGAAAACTTCTTCAATTATAAAGTTCCATCCCCAAACATCTCCCACCATTCTCCAAGGAGCATAGCTTTCCTACAATCCTTTGCATTTTCCATAGAAAAAAGTCCTCTAGCAAAGTGAAAGTCAATAAGCTGCAAATTGATTTTTTTCCTTTTTGCAACATCACTAACCAATCTTTTCATGTATATGTACAACCCCTCTTTCACCTCAAGATGATCATTTCTAAAAGTTGGTTCAAAGTGAAAATGGGGGTCTAGGTAATAGATTTTTTAATGCAAAGCCCCATGAAGCTGATTATCTCACCTGTGGTTAATGATTTTCCAAACAGGTTCATAACACGTACCAATTATGTCATATTAGAAATAATTACACAAATAAGTATTTAAATTTAAAATGAAAGAAAATTTAGAAATGTTACATTTTCTTTGATATTATTACAGGGCTTTTAATCTTCTCTTTAGCACAATTCTTCTCCTCATATATGAATCCCATTATGTGTTTTGCATCCGAATCCACTAATCAAAGGACTACCATAAGAGGGGCAACAACTTTTAAGCATATAATTACATTCTTTCAAAACCAACTATATAATAATATACTTTAAACTTTTATACCTTCCTGCAAAGTTTCAAACTTGTTTGTTTTCCATTCTTCATAGCTAAACATGGTCATCAATGATGTTTTCATTTCATACAAACAAGCTAGAGTAAAGTAAGTTGTAGCAAATCTAGTCATTTAAGGCATTATTAGGTCTCTTCCCTTTGTAAACTTCTTCAATGTGCTAATTAGCATTGTTTTACCGTAAATGTAGATAGTGATCTTTCTTCCCTTTCTAATAATCACTTCATGGACCTTTATCTGCTTCTCAAAATATTCAAAGATTAAATCAATACAATGAGCAACACACGAAGTTCAATATAAATGCTCAGTTTTTTCATCAATAGTTCTCCAAATGCCTTGAAATTTGCAACACTATCACTAACTACCTGCAATACATTTTCCTCACCAAAAAATTATACCACATCATCCAACATTTTAAATTATTTTTTTTTTTTGCATTTTTTGAGATGTTGGAAGTATATAATGAATAGAGAAACACAGTTTCTTTAGGATTGTTCACCAAAAAAATTACAAATTGAACGTCTTTTCTTTTCTGTCCATCCATCAGACACAATGGTACAACCTGTCCTCTTCCATTCATCCTGGTACTTTTGAAGTTGTAAATCAGTTTTGTCAACTGCTTTTCTCAAAAGCTTTTCTCTAATATCATAATATGATAGAGGTTTATAGCCAATTCCATGTTTACCAATCATGTCACACATTTTTGAAAAAGATAGATTTCTAATAACATTGAATGGGATGACACTTATGTAGAAAAATTCAGCAACTTGAGGATCAACTTGTCACACTTTTTCTTTATCACCATCAATAAATTTATTTTTAAACATCTTGCTACTGTTAGCACTTTGTTCACTCTCTTCTACACCATCAATTTGTTCAAGGCTATTCAATTTTGTTTTCTTCACTGAGACATGTTTAGCTTATAAGAAAACTTTCAACATTAAAACTTTTATTTCTTTTGGTATTGATACACAAGGTTCAAAGTCATATCTAGTATCGACAAGATGGTGTTTGAATATGAAAATGCCTCCATAAATGTCTTTGAGCAATAATTACATTTCACCTTCTTTCTGTTCTTGGAAACATCAGTTCCATGCTTCCATTGTTCTATTTCCCGCAACATTTTTACTTCTAGGCGGAAGTGTTAAATATGTACCACGATTACTAGAATTTGAACCACTCCCTGACATCTTAGAATGTTATTGTGTTGAAACATAAAAAAAAAATAAAAAAAATCCTAACCCAATCTTACCTCAATCACCATCTAAATAAAAAATTATGCAATCTTTCACACTCTGAAAAAACCCCAACCCAACTTAAAAATAACTTTATAATACACAATAAACCCCCAATTTGCACTATTGTAACCCTAAATAAAATATTTCCCCCAATTCCCCGGTACCCTAATGCATAGCCGTAACATCGCACTTACCTGAAAATGAAGCATAATTGGATCGCGACAGTGATGCAAGACGCATCATAATGAGACAATCCATAACGAGATGGCGATGTGATCCAAGGAGAAGCGAGATGAAAAAACAATTTGAGGAGAAGCGAGACGATGAGGCAACGATGGCGAGCGCAGTGACGACGACGACAAACCTAGCAAAATGAAAATGCACGACAAGATCCAGTTTAGGTATCAACCGAACCTTATATCCTAACATTAAGTGAAACAAACATCTTTGGGTTGTTTTGATTTTTTTTTTCAGAACTCGTTGACTTGGCCTCCAACTCGCGAGTTTACACTAAGTTCATTGAGTCTGTCCGAGTCTAGTCTGAGTCTGCAAAAAAAGGAGTTTACTCACAAGTTCACTCGTCACCCACCAGTGAACTCTTAGACTCCAATGGGGTTAAGGGTGAACCGACGAGTTTGATAACCATGCTTATATCAAACTTACAGGAAACATCTAATTTTGGCATATTAAAAAAAATAATAATTGCATATCATAATTCAAACTTTATATAACTTAATTTTCAAACAAGCTAAATATAAAATATTAAATAATTCATTAAATTAAATTCTAAGATATGAAACTTTTTTTGAGTAAAAAACTCTAAAATAAAGTATTCAATCCATGACAACAACTCTAAAACATTTTTTTCTAATGATAAAAAAAAACTTCATGATAAACGAAAAAAACAAGACAAACTTATTGGTAAAATGTTCGATAACAATAACAAGTTCATTGTAGAAAGATTGCACCAAATTATTCATTAATTATGTTATAATGCAAAATGTAACACAAAAGATGAAAAAATATTAATTAAATAAAGTGAACTTATCTAATCATTTACATATATTTCCTTAACTAGTTTTTTCTATTAGAAATTGTATCTCCTTTACTTCTTTCTCATCTATATTTCTTAAAACAAAAAGTCATCAATTGAAATTAATTAATTACAACAAACTAAAATATTTTACCATATGGTCTTTCTTGATCATTATTCTATAATCAATTATGGGTACAAATGAGGGGCTGACAAATTTTCATAGTAAGATATTTCTATACTTGTGCAAAATGTGTAATGATTTTGAAGTCATGATTATGATGTGAATGCTTAAAATATCTGATTGAGATCCATATAGATAAAGCCAGTCATAACAACTTAGGCTCAAAGATGGAGACACAAAAGAATATATTTGTTTACTTTGAAGTCTTGAATAAAGTTGTAGATAGTAGATTAGGGAGCTTCCTTTGTTCGACCTTGTATTCTGGGTCACAAATAGAATAGGAAGAAACCCTAAACCTAGGCAACTAGAGGTGCATGTGAAAGCTTCTAGAAATCTTAACTTACTAAGCAGGCTAGGGTTTGGAGAGAAGCTTGGACGACAAGACTCAAACCTTAACCCTAACTTGCCATGCAAGCTAGGGTTTAGGTAGCTTCATGCAAACACCACCTTCCCCTTTCCATGGCTATACATAAAACCTCTCACTCTTGTAAATCCAGACTTCCTTTTTTAGTAATGAAACTTTGGCGAATTCAAATTCAATTACTCTCTCTAGTCTCAACCTTAATCCTTGCTAGTGTTCAAGATAACCTAACTAAGGCATAGTGAAGAAGATATTTCTTCCTTGAAACATTTAAGCATATCTATAGAAACATTTTGCATTGTATTTCAAATTAATTTCACAAACACATTCTATTATTGGTTTCAGCTATTCGTTTTGATCTATTTCTTTTTCAATGAATTCTTAGTATAAAAAATGATTATAATGAATTCTTAATCATTTGAATATATATACATACATACATACATATATATATATATAATCGAATTTTTAAGTTTGAAAACTTACCATTGAAGATCATCCATCGTGTATGACTTAATCATCGTATGACTTATTTTTAACATCATCTGACACATATGACTTAATTATCGTCTGACGTGTTTTTGAGTTTTTATTGTCTATCATCTGTGTAAGCTCTCTCTAACATCGTGTAATGAGCTTGGTCCATTGAGTTTTTTTGTAGATAACGTCTACCATCTTAATGAGACATTTGTTTAACTCTTTCATAAATTGAACACCGTCTAGTGAGTTCCTTTGAGACATCGTCTGACGCTTTCACCTAAGACTTCATCTAGCACAATCTTGTTTGCATCATTTGATGTGTTTTGGTAACTTATGCATTCTTAACATTTTTGTTATGGATCATCTTTTATAGTTTTCTGTTATCGTTAAAGCATGCTTAGAGTCTCTTATCATGAGATTGTCTAAGGATGACTGAATTGTCTTGTATCTTAACATCAACAAGTGAGAAACACTCTCAAATAAAGAGCAACAATGACAACTCACATAGTTATCTTCACACAGTGAATGATTTACAATGTGTGGCTCACTCCCCGGACAATAAGTGCTCTAAATAACAAATATGAAATACACTTAATGTAAAACTATGCACACTACAAATTTTGATCATGTTGTATATTCATGGTCTTGTATTGTAGTCTTCTTGATCTTCAAGGTATTTATATAGCTTTCATATTATGACAATTGAAGTTATGATTTCTTTTCTTGTTCACAGATTCATTAAACACTGAATGTGAAAATTCTTTAATCTTATTGATTCTTATTAATTCATAAATATATTATCAAGACTTTCCAGTTAACTTAAATTAAAAATTTAGCATAAATATATTTAATTTGATTTATATAAAATTTGAAAAACTCTTTAATACATTATCAATCATATAATTTGTTTTTTGGAATCTTTTCTTATATAGACTTGAATTTGACCAATAAAGCACAATTGTACTCGAAAACAATTTATGAGCAACTACGATATTATATTTCTTCCTTGAAACATTATAGCACATGTATTTTCATAAAATTAGTTGTGCCCTACATTTAAAATTAATTTGCAAACATATTATATTCTTGATTTCAATTGTTCATTTTGATTTATTTATTTTTCAATGAATTCTTAATATCAAAATGAGTGTAGAAAACATTTGATAATTATTTGAATATACATAGAATGGAAATGTTAAGTTTGTGAACTTCCCTTTGAAGATCATCCAACGTGCATCATTATCTATCACATATGACTTTATATTCGTCTGACACATTGTTGAGCATTCACCATTAATCAATTATGTTAGCTCTCTCTAACACTATATAATGAGTTTAGTCTATTGAGTTCTTTTGTAAACATTGTCTACCATGATTTGTGAGACCTTTGTATAACTTTTACAAGTTTGAACATCATCTAGCAAGTTCCTTTGACACATCGTCTGACACTTTCAACTAAGACTTCGTCTAGCACGTTTTTGTTTTCTCAACATCATCGTCTGTCATGGACATATAATATTTGACAATGCCAAATACATTTTGTGTAATATCATCTTTCTTCCTTCCAAGACAGCATCTGTTGCACCCTTAGAAATGATAACACATCTTTATAGTTTTCTTGTTATCATCAAAACATACTTAAAGTATCTTTTCAAGAGATCATGTAAGATTGATTGGATTGTCTTGAGTTTTATCCGCTTTGGAGCTCAAAGTTTTATTATAGTTTTGTCTTTAAAAAATATCACGATGGGTTAAAGGACCAATGTGTATTTAAATTGTCCTTGGTCTCGACTCCTAAACGATATGTGATTATTGAGCGTATCAGAACCAAAACCGTTAGAGTCAATCACTGCATCCGATGTATTGTTTGTTTTGAAGCTCAAAGCTCCATCATGGTTTTAACCTTAAAGGACGCCTTAGAAGGTTAAGGGAGGAATGTGTATTTAAAATGTCATTGACCTCAACTCCTAAGTGATGTGAGACTATTGCGCATACCGTAACAAACCTCCGAGTTGAGGTCTAAGGGGAATAATGGTTTGTCTTTGAAACCACTTTTCTATCCCCATAGACAATTATAGTATTTTGACCTCAAGTCCGTTAGATAAAATTGTTAATTCAATCACCACATTCGAAGTATTATCCATTTGAAGCTCAAAACACTGCTATGATTTTGTTATTAAAAGACGTTTAAATGGGTTAAGGGAGTAAGGCGTATTTAAGTTGTCATTGGTCTCGACTCCTAAGCGATTTGAGACTATTAAACCTACCGAAATAATTTTTTTTTTATTTTCTTGTTTTATGTTATTATTACTATTATTATTTTAAGTATATTAATAATTATCATCCTAAATAGTTATGATTGTCATAAAACTTTAGAATTAATAATTCTTATCTTTTTAAATATATAGATATAGTTTTTTTTACCATCCAAGCATTTATATTATAAATTAAATTAAGAAATATATAATAAAAATTAAATAATGTATCATTTAAATAAAAATGAAATAAACAAATAAAAAATAAGGTTCGAAACAACTCATCGAATAAAGATAAGTATAATTAACATAAAATAATTAAGTATAATAAAGTAAGGACACTCCATTAAAATAAGTATAAATAACATCAAATAATTAAATAAGATTCTATCAAATAAAGATAGTTATAAATAACATGATTTAATTACATAAATTAAGACTAGAAACCTCTCAATAAATAAAAAATTATGAAAAAACAAATAAGTAAGCATAAAATGATAGATATTTTCTTTCCTCTCAATTTATATACATACATATATATATATATACATACATATATATATATATACATACATATATATATATATACATACATATATATATATATACATACATATATATATATACATATATATATATACATACATATATATATATATACATATATATATATATATATACACATATATATATATATATACATATATATATATATATACATACATATATATATATCTATACATATATATATATATATATATCTATACATACATATATATATATATAAATCTATACATACATATATATACATATATATATATATATATATATATATATATATATATATATATATTGCGTTTGTATTCATTGAATTGAGGTATCAAACCTTTTCATAAGCGAATATCCCAAGATTGCTTTTAGTTCAAATTCAATTGATTTATATTTATATTTTTTTATGTTTCTTTTAATAGTTATTTGAAGTTGTTTTACTTATATATTATATTTAAAATTTTAAAATTTTAAAATAATAAAATAGTTACACTATTTAATAATAATTTGATTAAAATATTGTATGAAAAAAGAGTATATTATAATTTAGAAGTTATAGACAGCTGGTACTATTTTTCTATTCAACCATGTAATTATGAATAACAATGTTTGTAATAAAATTTCTGAAAATAGTTCTGTGAGTTTGAGATTCAAAAGAAATAATGTGAATGGTGGCAAAAAAATTATGAGGTAGAGCCACGTTCACCAAGAAGCCAATATTTTAGGGCAGATTTTTGTACTTTGCATTAAGTGAACTTTCCTAAACTATAATTAATGATGATTACTGTGTTTGTCTTCATGTCCAACACCCTTCTTTATTTAGCATATCTTTAAGAAAAAATTATTATTTCATAAATTAATTATGTTATACTCGCAATAGTTCATTTAAAGCTCTTACAAGTAATCATACCCAAATAGAAAAAATGTTCATAAGGGAAAGCCATCGGATCACAGTGGTTTAAATCAAAATTTTATGCATGTTATTTAGGACTCAATATTTTTTTACAATACCATGTAAAAATATATATTTAGTTAAATTCACATCGTAGCATATTTGTAATATGTGCAGTAAAAAAGGACCATCGTAATGAACAAAATATACTTTCCTTATAGGAAAGTAAAAGAACTGGCACTTGTCATACTATAAAAAATTATTAAATAAAAATTAATTTTAAAAATAAAAATAATTAATTATTTTAATAATACTATTTTATAGATTAAAATATTATTATTATTTAAAATATTATAACTATCAAAATTTTAGTTATTAACTATTTTATATTCTAAAATTACTTTTTACAACAACTATATAGAAGTTAATTTAGAATTTAAATAGTTGGTAATAATTTAAAAATTAGTTTATAAATTTTTATTAATAATAAAAATTATTTAAAATATTAATAATGATTTAATTTATATAAAATAATATTTAAATTAATAAATATAATAATTATTTATTTTGATTATTAAAATTAATTTATATTTAATAATTATTTTGGAGTGGAATATTTTAGATCAACATATTTTTCACCGTGATTTTTAAGGAAAATCTTCTTCTTCTTAACTTTAATATGCATTAGGTATCACCCACTGTATGACTAACATTAAAATAAATTACAATCACATTCAAAAGATTTTCCATGTTGCAAAAAACCATTTCTTTTTTATTTTATAACGGTATTGGTATCCATGTTTCTTTGAAAGTAACGACTAAATAATCCACAAATAAAAATATTTTATTAAAATCACCATGAAAATTTAGAAGGTCGCTTTCCAATAATTTCTCTTTTAATTCTTAATTAATCTCTAGATAAAATCTAATTAATAAAGCAATGAAATAGATTGATTTTGTTTGACTCGGTTAGACGATCAACCACTTCAATTCGACTCAATAAAACATTTAATAAATTTGTATTGGTTTTGTCTGAGTGTATTTTAAGTAAGTTAATTGTTTTTCAACCTAACTCTACCATTTTGATATGCTTTTAAAATAGTAAAACATAATTTTAAATAAATAAAATAGTTTTTAATATTTAAATGATTAATATTAATATTTTTACCGCATAAGTTTAATTTTTAAACATAATAATTTGATATATAAATTCATATATATATATATATATATATATATATATATAACAAAATACGTTTTGTTTTATATGTTATTATAATAATTATTTTTATTTTTTAAACATAATTATTAAGTTTATTAAACTGGTATGTCTATAAGTATACTATTCAACCCTGCATAAACCCATTTAGATAATTCTAGAGCTGGCGTCAACTAACCTTAATAACTTTATTAAATACTTTTAATATTAGTTAAGAAATAAAATAAAAAAATTGGAAATTTTTCTTATTAAAATTAAAACAATGTTATTAAAGCATTCTGGTTTTTTTTTTTTTTTTTTTTTTTTTATCAGCAATGAATAAATAAAATTAAAGGGGATACTTCAGGGGTATCCCAACCCATATACATTAACCAGGAGTGGACTTCCTAAATTATCCACAAAAGAAACTCTTCTTAATGGTTGGAGCAGCACAACCTTAAAGTGAGAAGACCACACATGGAGCTCGTCGTTTCATCGGCCGGCGATCATGTTCACCTTTGCATAACTTCGACGACCACCGACTACGCACGCATGGAGATCGTCTTTTCATTGACCGGCAATCGTATTGGCTTTGGATAACTTCGGCGACCACCGACTACACACATATGGAGAATGCCGCTTTATCCGGCGATCATGTTGACCTATGGAGAACGCCGCTTCATCGACCGGCGATCATGTTGACCTTTGCATACCTTCGACGACCACCGACTACGCACGCATGGAGATCTCCGTTTCATCGACCGACGATCATGTTGGCCTTGCATAACTTCGGCGACCACCGACTACACACACCTTCGACGACCACCGACTACGCACGCATGGAGATCTCCATTTCATCGACCGGCGATCATGTTGGCCTTGCATAACTTCGGCGACCACCGACTACACACTCCTTCGACGATCATCAACTACGCACACATGGAGATCTCCGTTTCATCGACCGGGGATCATGTTGGCCTTGCATAACATTCTGGTCTATTTTTCGATGCATTAATATAACTTTTAGTGAATTTTATTTATTTATTAAGTCCTGAATTTATCTCCTTCACGCCATCCTAAAATAATTTCCTAAATTCTTTAGACAATTGACGAATACAAACATTTTCTCTCTGTCACGCCTGCACGCACGATTGTAACATATCTAACTAAAATTATTGAACATAGACACACTCGTTGAGTTGATGCCCACTCAAATTTGTCTACCACGCATTATTTTCATAAATAAAGTCCTTGAAGAGACTACTCACTCTTTTTGAAAAGTAACTTAATATACTCCATTTTTATCCTAGTTTTAATTTCTTTTATTTTATATTATGATTGATATCATTATACTTATAGTCATTAGAAGTGTTAAAATGGGTTCAAACTCATGTATCAATCTGTTTTCACCACGGTTTAATTTAGGTTGAGTTAGAAAAATTATATATATATATATATATATATATATATATTAAAATATTTTTAAAATGTGGGTCAAACTAAATCTAATTTACTTAATCTCGAGTTAAATAAGTTTGAGCTGGATTGAAGGTGAGTTGAGTTATAATCTATCAACAATAATTTTTTATCATTTTTTCATCACTTTTTTATTATAATATTTTACTATTTTTAATTATGTAACAATTTGATTTTTTAAAGATTAGAATGTTGTTTAATAATATTTGAATGATTTTAATGTTTAATTCATTTGTTTGCTTAATTATATAAGTTGACGTTTTGATTTTCAGTTGCTATCTTTATTGTACTACTATAAATAGATGGATTGAGTCAATCCACTTTGATTGTAATAAATATATAAAATTAATTAAAAAAATAAAATATGTTTAAGTGAGTCAATTCACCAACATGTGGTGGGTCAAGTCAGATTACAAAATTTATGGCTCACCAAAAAGTGAGTTGAATTGAGTTAACTTATTTTTAAGACATTGTGAGCCAATCTGGTGATAAGTGTCTAATTTCAGTAATATTTCATATTAAAATATAGACACTTATGAGGATTTATTACTAATTTACATATAAAATAATCTCTAATTTATGAATTTATACATTTTTACATTTTTTATAATCTTTATTTGAATAAGAGTATTTTATTCCCAAATTTTGTGTTAATTGCAGATTTCTAAGGAAGATTGAAGATTTGGATTAAAGATGAATGATTTGAGTTAAAAAGATAAGGATAGAAGGTCCCAAAATGGAAAAAGATGCAAAGAAAGATTGAGCCTTTTTTTATGTTTTATCATTTAGCCCATTAGCGCGACACAATAAACAACCTAACCCTAGAAAACTAGGATAAATAGAGGTAGAGGCTCAACCTTAGTGTGCCAGATTGAGAGGAAAACACCATAGAGTGAATTGTAACCAATTGGGAGAATGGAAGGTGCTAGAAGTATGCGTAGCTAATTGTACCCTTTGGGATTGGGAGTAATCTGCTCAAACTCTTATGTATTGAGGTGATATCTTATATATTAATATTCAGTTCTTGATTGATTATTGGTATTGTTGTTTTACTTTTAACTTTTCGTGACAAATTGAGAATCTTAAATCTGACCGAGAGGTATTTTTAGGGTTTGGACCTAAACATCAATACTTAGCATATTTGAGTGCTAGGGATAAACTTAAAATGTTAATTGTCATTAACGTCTGAGTGTGATTCTAAGTTGTTTTTATAAATATGCGAGAGATCGATATTTAAGAAACATTCTTAAGGATTTTATATGCGAGAGATCGATATAAATGAATTTTCTACGGGCATCAATTTCAATCAAAGAACTTAATATTAACATGCTAATCAAAATACATGAGAGTGGAAGAGATGAAACCTAATCCTATTTTTCCAATTGAAGCAACTAATTCTTTGTTTGTTTTCTTATTGATCAGTGCCAACATTATCACTTCAAACTCTTTTTATTGTTATATTTAGCGAATATTGTACTCGATAATTCACTGTTCCTTGTGGGATCGATATCCGTCCTTAGGGACAATTATTACTTCTGACAAATGCGGTGAACTTGCCGTAAAAAATTCATCACCCGGGTTGACGCAATTTAACACCCCTAATTAATAGTCAAACTAATTTCAAAATCCTTAATAATGATGATTATCCCATGTATCATCTAATTAAGAGACTAATTGAATAACCTCAAACACAATTTCTTAAATTTCAAAGGCTGTGAATTGTTCAAGTAAGAAGTAACCAAAAAATCGATCAAGAAATTAGCTAAAAGATTGGTAGAATACCTATTCAAAGAAAGCATGAATATCCCCACTAGTTCCTCAAACCAACCAAATAGAAAATATCAAGTACACCAATATTTTTCCATCAGCTAATGAAGAACAATGACTCACCTTTGTAAGACATCTCAACCCCTGTAAGACCCCTACAAACATATTTTGTCCCACTATTTAACATATTTTGACAATTCAAAAGACAAACAATACAAATAATGCTCTAGGTCACCTCACATGTTTGAGGAGAAAAATGATACTCTTATACATCTTTACATATTCATAGATATAGTAACTAACAAGATCAAGCACACGTGATTCATGAAAATAATTATGAGTTTATGATAGGATTTGTCGAATAACACTCGTTATATAATAAGAGGAAGGTATAGATGTTGAGTTTTTTAGGAAATATTTGAGAGAAATTTGACAATAATGGACATAAAATACAAAAGATCAAGACATCTCTTTTAATCCTTTATCTACTAAGTGTGTAAGTTTTCTTTTTTGTATTTGTTATATTTGAAGAAACATAAAAGAAGTTTTTCTACATTAGTTTAAATACAACATACGTAAAAAAAATAAAAAATCCTTTTAAACCCTTTCAAGTATTGTTGTTCATTTCCTTGTCTTTACCTACACATTCTCTTTACATTTTCCTTTCCACCACAATAGTACCACATCATACTAGCCACCACACACCTGCCTATGTAGTGCATGGCAATCTCCTACACCTCGTCGTCCTTGTTTCATGTTGTTGAGGGAAAATCTTGTTGTTGTGAGTGAGTTCAACACAACCTTGTCCAGTTGCTACATCACCCCCTGCTAGCGTAGTCTTGTGAACACGTTGCAGTTCGAGTGCCTTGTCATTTTTGGTTCACATAGTTGAGGGAGGTTCTCACCATCATGATTGCACTGCCACCGCCTCTTGGTTGAATACGAAATATCTCCAATAGTTAAATTGTCATCTTTTGCTTGAGAACACTTGAAGAATAATTATTTTAAATGATAAAGACAATGTTTATGACACTTGAAGTGGTCTAATGTAAAAAAGATAGTGTTTACGCCACTTTCTCCCTATATCCCTAAATCAATGTAAAAAGAAACCCTCCTTGTACGTCTATTATTGAATTGACATAAAAATGTCCTTTTTTTTTTCATTCACATTTACGTTAAATATGAAAATAACATAATTTATCTCAAATAACTGATAAAGTTATTAACATAAAAAAATCATTTTTCTCTAATAACTCAATATGATAATATAACGTCTTGATGATGATCTTACACATTTCATATGAATCTCACATGTAGTTCTAAAAATAACCTCTCAAATTAACTTAATTAACATATATATATATATATATTTATTGTTCTCGAACGGGGTTGGAGCCCATAAAACTATTGAGATCACTCTTCTCCTTCTTTAGTCAGTAGATCAGATTGTACTTCAACTTCCGTCCTCGCAAGCTCCTTACTCCTTCTTACTCGTCTCACCTCTCGGTCTTCTCGTAGTTCAGACTTGGATGGTACCTGTAGAAGGAACTTCGACGCTCAAGTCAGTAAAGGTATTCGATGCTCGGTTGTCAGAGCACTATATATGATGACGTACCTGGATCTTGGAATGTGTGCTATATATATATATTATTTTAATAGGTCTTTCTTATTGGGCCAGATTAGAGAGCTGGACCATGTTTAGGGATACATTACCTAGCTCTTGATCATGGATTAGCTTCACTGACTCTGCTTAAGCGTAACTGGATTCGTGTTGTCGGTCAGCTCAATGATGAGGACCTTGACATCGGTCGGTCCAGTGATGGGGATCGAGACATGTGAACAGTCGTACGACCCTCACTGGTACACTTGCCTCCCAGGCTCGAGGATTGTTAATCCAAAGAGTATTTGAGAGTAATGTGATGGTTGAGCTTCCCGAGGTACGACGTGATGATTGAGCTTCCCGAGGCCTGGTGTAACGTTTGACGACGCATGAACGGATGATGTGACATGCATTAATAAAGGGTTTTTTGGCGCCAATCGACAAGGACCGTTGGAATGAGGAAAACCTAGCGGTTGAGATGGTTGTGACGCTTCGTCTCTTGAGACCCTCAAGGGTTATAAATAGTGGTCCCAATAGTGTCGAAACACTGCACTACTATTCTGATTTTCACTCCTACACCCGAACACTCTTCGTCTTTCTGAGCTGCTCTCTTCGTCCTCCAAAAGGTTAATCATTTCTTCTGTCTCGTTCTACCTCTTCTTCTTTGGCTCCCCCTTCTCCTCGTCATTTGCGTCCTTCGTCTTCGTCCTCGTCTCCGACTCTTTCATCTTCTTCGTCCAACTCCTCCACAAGCAATCCCTTGTTGGTCGGTGCAATCCAGGTGTTGAACCCTGTGGAGGATGTGGCTAGGGGGGACGACCCAGGAGGTGTTATTGACCGGTCGGGTTCCCTTGAGCAATCTTCTCCCCTTTTGGAGCTTGACTGGGTGGATCCTAAGGTGACTAGGTGATATGAGTTGATTTTAGATTATTCCATTTTAGAGGTGACACTTTACTTATGATTGAGATTTTAACAATTATATGGTGAGACCTAGGGAAGATTCCCACTAGACACGAATTTAACCAAGTGGTTAAGTAAGTGTGAAGGTTCACTTCCAAAGACAAAAGGAAAAACACATTATAAGGTGATAATGAGGTATGGTGTGGAATGTAAAAGACATGAAAGGAAACATGATAACATGAAGGAAACCGAATGGAAGAGATGAAGCAAAACAAATATAGGAAGCATAAAAGATAAATGGCGTATGGAAATGGTAGAAGAGACGAAGGAAAAATGCTTATGGTGATGGAAGAGAGTTAGACACGCCACTTGGAGTGTGGTTTCTCCAAGATGAGTGCAGAGGGCCGCCACTTGAGAGCTCTCAACTCACTCAAGATAAGACCCAATGCTTAGAGTAAACTAGCCTCACACAATTTGTGCAGAGTTTCCTTCTTCTATATAATTCAACATGAAAAGTACAAGGAGAATGACACCCTATTTATAGAAGATTGTGCCTTGGAAAACAAGAAGCAAGGGTATGATGGGAAACAAAAGGAGAGGTGCGGCCTTAAGCATTGACTAAGTCAATGCCACACCATAAAGCCTATTCTTCTAGAAGATAGGTCAAAATTCTGAACCTATATTGATGTGATTCCACTAGCACAATTAGAATGATTCTTGACATTCTTAGGAATCATCTTGAGTTGGTTATGAGATAGGCACTTTATCGTAGAATTGGATCAAGGTTCTATGAGCAAGAACTCACCAAAACTAGTGCCAAAACACAAACTCATATGGAAGTTCCAACTATTGTCAAATTGAACCGATTAAAGTTGAAGAAAAGGCAAATGCACCGAACATAATACTTAAGAATTGAAATGAACCGAACATATGAGCTAGAAAAACAAAGGAACAAGATGAATGGACAGAAACATCAAAGGACCAAACCAAAAATAGCAAAACAACAAGAACACCGAACAGAAATTTCAAAGAAGCAAACTAAGACAAGAACAATTAAAGAGGAAGAAGGAAGGAGAAGAGAAAGCTCATGGAGATGGATGTATGGTTGGATGATCACGCCACTAGGAGGATGAAGACTCCAAGATAAGTGTGCAAGCCGCCACTTGAGGTAACCATGGAACCATCAAGATAAGACTAGTGAAGAAGGCACAAAGCTCTCCAATGCTCTCTCAAAAAATGAGTATAGTTTCTTTAGTCTAAATTCAAATCTCAAATGTACAAGGGCAACACCTTTATTTATAGCCTAGAGGTGCTGAAATGCAAGCTAAGAGAATTCAAAATTCCCTCCTAAAAACAAATGCAACCGACGCCTAAAACAAGTCATGAGGAAGGTGTGATCTCTTCTCTCACTTTGGCACCTCCTTATTTACTCCTACACCTATCTACTAACGCACCCCCCTTCCTAAGACTCCTAACTAAAGACTAAAAGATGCTTTAACAATAGAGGTTTCTAATGTTTCCCTCTAAGCACCTTCAACCAAAGAAATTACAAAAAGAGAAAATAAACGTTCCCTAGCTCCTAAAGCTTTGAACATGCTTCTTGTAAGCCTTTGAGGTGGGCTTTGACCTCCATGGGCGTCCTCCACTTGAGCCTCAACCTCTTCTTGCTCTTGATGATTGGCCTCCATGTCCACTTGAGCTTGATCTCCATCATACTCCCCGAGTTGGAGAGAATTCAACCACGAATTCTGGAGACCTACAGAAAAAGGAGTTAGATCGCTGACATTAAAAGTATATTAGTTTAAAGGTCGGTCGGTCGAGGTTTCCTATGTTTTGGACTAGGAATCCTTTAAAGTTCAAGGAGTGACCTCGTCCGACCCCGAGTGCCGAGGAGCGAGAGATTTTCTCTCTTTTTGATAAGCTCCCGAGAAAACTCCCTACACAGAGACTATTGACTGTGTATGCGTCGTCCTACCGTTGGACGACCTTCGAGGGTATGTTAGATTTCTTTAGCTTCGGTCGAATATTTAGTCTTCAACTAATGATTTCCTTCTTGTTGACGAAGAAATCATGAGCAAGGAAGTTCCTCAGGCTAATATTTTGATCAAAGCCTTCAAGGAGAGGGTCGTGCAACGGAAAGGTCGTCCGATCCTGGAGACCTTGGCTGCTGGCGAGCAGCGAGCCACTTATGCCGCTCGCTAGGCACAATGCTGACAACCCCTCCTCCGTGCCAGTCCCCTATCAACATCGACTCCCCGTCGATCGATAATTTCAACTGGCCCATTCCCCCTGCCGTCGTTGAGCCTACACCCGAGGCCTTGAGGTCACCCCACTAGTACAAACAAGTACATTAACGACGGTTAAAAATGACATGTAAAGACGTTTCCCAAATCGTCCTTACTCGAAGTGTTGTTATAAATAAATGATATATAACGACGATTCTTAACTGTCTTTGTAAGTAAAGGGGATACAAAGACGGTTCCAGCGTCTTTATATATTGTTTTTTTTAAAAAAATTGGGGTTGATGGAGGCAGATCATGGTTTATGGAGGCGAAAATAGAAAGCTAGAGTCGTGACACGGTAACAAGCACGAGCTCATGGAGAAGACGATAGCTGGGTGCGGCGACAGTTGGGCACGGCGGTAGCTAGTCGTGTTGAAGGAAGAGGGCGACGTTGGTGGACGTGACGCTGGTGGAGGGGTCGTTGGTGGACGTGTCGCGGTAGTGCTGGCTTGCGGAGCTTCGGAGTTGAGATTGGGCGGTGACCGCGTTGCTGGTTGCGGCGATCCTGGGCGTGGTAGTAACTGCGGAATGGCGTTGGTTGCGTGATCTAGGTCACGACAGTAGGTGCGAAATGGTGCTGGTGAATGTTGAAGAAGTGGCGCGACGTTGTGGCGCCGACGAGCGACTAGTGAAGGGCGACTGTGAGTGAGGAGTGCAGGGTGGCTGTGGGCGAGGAGTGGAGAGGGAAAATATAGTAGTGGTGAGTGAGTAATAAAATTAGAGAGTGAAATGTGAGAGAGAGGGGCTAGGGCGCGGGAATTGGAAAGCCATACATATAAAGACAGTTTTAAAGACGGTTCAAAATAACCGTCTTCGTATCCGCACACAAATCTAACATATAAAGACGGTTCCAAAGGGAATCGTCTTCGTATCTACATACAGTTAACATATAAAGACGATTCCAAATAGAACCGTCGTTACAAATTTTGAAAATTTGAAAAAAAAATAACGAAATTGTCACTGCCTCGCTTATGACGATTGTTCTTTACGAACCGTCTTTATAAGATAGTCGTAAATTACGAATTTTGCAATAGTGCCCTTAATGATGCTGGGGTGACTTATAATTTTGCAGGGATGTGAAGATTGGTCTGACCCCTTCCACACAGGAACTGATCCAGGCCGTCCCCGAGGATGACTTGCTTTAAGGCAGCATCGAGATGATCTACTAAGGACATCGTGATGACTATCTTCAAGTTTTAGAATACCTTTCGTTTTGAGTCCAAAATATTTATTAGCAACCTTTAGGACAAGAACATACCAAAATTAAGATAGAATGACAGGAGTTTTTCCGATTCATGTAATAACATTTACAATTTCATTTAATGTTCAAATTTAATTATATTTTTTAGTTTATCCCATATTCAATAAAATTTTGGGAAAAAAATCCACAATATTTATGATTTTTTACAAGATTAAAGATAGTGAAAATGATTATGGTAATTAAAGATTAAAGATTAAAATTGCTTAAGAAAATAAGGAGTAAATTCATGAAAGGAAAATATAAAAATTACAATTTAGAATTTTGTACAATTAAATCAACAATTTTTAAATCTTAAAAAGGCTTGTGGGTTTGAAGTATTTTTTGTTTTTCATCATGAGATACAACATCTTAGAAATTTGGTAAAATATTTAACCAATAAAAAGGAAAAATGATTTCGTAAAATCTAAATGGGGAACCAATCACATGCAAATAACGTATGAAATGTAAAGAAATAAAAGATAGATTATAGAGAATGTTTTGCAGCCGACACGCCATCTTTGTCTTCACGTGGGAAGCACGTGATGAATAATTTTGACATCTTATGGTTGGCTTGTATGAATTGTTTCTTCTTGCATTTTAGATTCATTTAATTGTATGACCTCACATTTCCTTCCCATGGAGCACGCTTTAGGGAACAGATATTACAATTCAACTTTGAGTTTTCACCACCTAAATTTGATTTTTTTTTTAATTTCAACTAGTTATAAATTTTCATTTTATTATAAACAATAAAAGTTTCAAATGGAATGAGGATGAATATATGCGAAAAAAACCTATAAATCTATTCTTTTAATTTTTTTTTCAAAGTTACGTTAATTGTCTTATATAAGTGAACTTATGACTCATCAAATTTAAATAGTCTCAAAACATGTCTATTTCAAAAAAATTATTTAATAATATTTATAATAAATGTACTTAACGAGGAAATTGGATTTTAATGTCTAACGAACTCTTAATTCTTATATTTGATTAAGTGATATATTGAAACCAAGTATAATGTGTGAACAAATAACATTCGTCCGGTTTTATCTTAGATATTTTAGGTCTTAATCGAGTAAAGTCAGATTTACAAAAGAAATCCTAGGTTAGATAAAACAAAATAGAAATAAACTTGTTCAAGTAACACTTATAAATTTATTTTTTATACTCTTTATTTAATTATAACTTTTCCGTTTCAAAAATCAATTTAAAATATATAAATGCAATTGCTTATAGAATAACTTAATATTGGTGGTAAGAAAGGATAATATCAGACAAGAAAAGAAAATAATGAGAAGAAATTGATATAACCAAAAGCTAAAAGTTAAGAAAGTGTGTGACATATGACATGACCTTGCTTAAAATATTTATGACCAAGAGTTCATACCATTTGAATGCAACTCTCATCCTCACAAATGTGTCAATTTGATTGAGTTTCCAAATAAATTTTACATGTCTTTAAATATTATATATATATATATATATATAAAGTGTCTAAATTCATTGCTCATATATAACTATAACTATAACTATTTATCGATTCCATTGTTTGAAAACTGACTAGTTATAATGTAGCCAGTAAAATTAATTTGTGTTCACTAGATTGGAAGAAATGCTTAACAGAAATAAAAAAAGAAACTATTATAATGACTAATTATTATAATGATTACTTTTTTTTTTCTTTCTAAATTTGGTTATTAGATAGTGATTTTTTTTCGTATACTATTTGGTGTAGAAAATATAACTATTTAATACATATTTAAATTTGAAAAATAGACAAATAGTACAGTTGAAAATGAATAAGTAATGATAGTTTAAAACAGAGTAATTTAATCTAAAAATATTTATAAAATATTAAAAACCACTAATATTTAATATTTTAAAAATTATATCGTATTTGTAGATCAATACTTTGTAGATCAATTATATCGTGGGATAATATTTTAAAAATTATATCATATTTTACACAATTATATTTAATATTTTAAAAATTATATCGTATTTGTAGATCAATTATATGGTGGAATAATATTTTAAAAATTATATCGTATTTTGCACAATTGATAATAGTTTTATTAATATTTTACATTAATTTTTTATATTTTTATTTTATTGTTTTTGAATATTAAATTTTGATTTGACTTGAGTGTAATATTGAATTTTATAAGGTTATCAAGATTAAGATTAAGGTTTAAAAAAATTAGAACAGCAAACAATGTCAAAACATAATGGAGATGATAATGTTCTTCAAAATCTTCCCATTTCAAGTTTAGAGTAACTTTCATGTTCATCAATCGTCTTATGCAAGGATGGCATATTGGAGTGCAATGTCAAAGAAATCGCTCAAATTAAACCATAATTGAGAAAGAATTGAATAGTAAATAAAAACTCAAATCTGCCTTAAATAAATATTTTCATACAAAAAATATAAAAAAATTAAGAAAGCAATAGACAAAAATGTTCAAATCCTATAACAGTGAATGAAATGAAACTTTGAAACTTCTTTTATAAAACTCTGATTTTGTACTAATTATCCCATTCATTTACATCTCAAACCTCAAGAACCATTGAAACATTTCACCGTTCACCGATTTTATCCCCAAACGGTTGGCTTCCACATCGTAATCTCTACCTAAGCGATGTGGGTTCAACGTCTATTGCCAGTGAAGAACCTTCCAGAACTTCAAAACGACATAGTATTTGAAAACCTTTTATTAAATAGTATTACTTTAAAATAATAAAAATTTAAAAGTAACCAAATATGATCAACAAAAAAGGGCATAACTTGCTCATATCCTTTTTTCTTTCACTCACACTTGCAACCATTTGTTCCATAGTTCCTCTGTCTTTGGGTTCTCCTTTATCTTAAACTTTAGGTGTTCTCTGACTCTAAGGGACACGACTGAACTCTTTGGCGTTGCCTCGTCACGATCTTCCTCACCAGCTTGACACCACGTGCCCTCCAAGTCCACACCACAGATAGCCTCTCTGAGAACCTGAAAAACACAAGGTGGCGCCTCTGCGGCCGGTGGCGCTCCGACGCTCGTCAGTGACAAGAACACCCAAAAACTGAGAGAAAATATGCTCTGTAGGACCGTACTAAAGGCACACAACCCTAGCAGAATGAGCCGTAATGAAAAACGTACCTCTGCAAATTCTGTTAAGTTTACCTTTATAGCTAGGTTTCTTCTCTCTCCAGGCCGTTATGCTTTTGGACGCGTGGCTCGCATCCAGCCCTGCACGTGTCGTCATCTGGGCTGGGATAGCAGGTAGCGCCTAGCCCTACACGTGTCATCATCTGAGCTAGGACAACTTGAGCGTCATTTCTCTATTGCACCCAACCCTACACGTGTCATCATCTAGGTTGGAGTAACTGGTAGCATCCAACCCTACACGTGTCGTCATCTGGATTGGGGCAACTTGAACGTTATTTCTGTGTTGTAACCAGCCACGCAGCTAAGTCCTCTACTCAAGGAGCAAGCTAGCACACAATGCGCTGTGAAACACCACCTGACAAGGCGAGTATCGGATGCAACAAAGTGCATCATCTCTGCGATATCGCTCGTCGCAAGTGGCACCCTCCTTATTGCTACGCCATGCATGTTCTAGCTGGGGAAACCTTGCCACCAACAAATGTCCACTCTGGGAATCCTGTCGCTGATGAGCAAGGTGTTCCCCCAACCCACTCGACCTTCATGCCCCATGCTGGCGCAACAATCATCTTACTGAACTTATACGCTTGAAATTACTCTTCTGAGCCTCCAACAGCTTTAACTAAGTTTACTGGGAGATCCGGCGATGTGCTTCTTGTGGTGGTGTGTAAACCACCTGATCTCCTAGCATTCCCCGGCGATCTCTCACCATCTGATCTCCTAGCACTCTCATATGGCGATTGTGACGTAACTCTGGTGACCGCCGGTTACGCACACTAGAGATCGGAGAACGCCAATTCAGCGATCGACGACTATGCTCACTTCTGAACCATTCATCTTTTCTAGCCTACGTGTTCCACTGAGCACACCCCACCCGGGCACGCGCAAGACACGTCATCACACCCGATGACCTGGTTGGTACACAAGCCCCCCAGTCTCGAGCTGCGACTTGTTCAGTGAGGAGACTAAAGAGGTTTACGTGGCTTTGTGCGTTGGCGCTAAAACTTTTCACTGACTTGACATTTCACCAACTCCTTCGATCATTCGACACGTGGACCCATCAACGGCCATTGTTCACTGTCGTTTGCGCTTCCTACAACGTTCGAAACCCTTAAACCCTTCGCGCTATTCACTGTTTCATTATCCTTCTTCATCTTTAAGCATTCTGAACGCTCTCTTTGCGGACTACGAAACCTACGTCTCCCTCAATCTTCAACTTCCTTCAACACTCATCCGATCATCAAAAGGTAACTCTTTTACTCCTTCTACTGATATTTGTTGCATTTTAATCGGTTTGCATCATCCATTAACTGTCTGGAGCATACGTTGTGGGTTGTTTCTCTTTTTTTCTCGTAACTTAGAGTTTCGTTCTTGATAGCGTCTTCCCCAGCGAACTCTCACTCGTTCGTTCTATCTTCTTCGTCTTCAATCGGGTCATTCTCTTGCTATCCTCATTTCCTCCCTTTTCTTTCCTTTGCAGTTCCTGCGATGGCTCAGACAAAGTCCACCGCTAACCCTCCTTCCTCATCGCGAAACCTTCCTCCCAAAACTCGTAGGGTTACCACTGGGGCAAACCCTCCACCAACACGCAACCCCCCACGAGCCTCTGGTGCTCCTTCCACACAGGCCGAGAGGCCTGCCTCATCCCATGCCAACCTTACCCAAGCAACTCCACCACAGGCCAGGGGAACCTCCCTTCCTCCACGAGACTACAAAGAGCTGTACCCTTGGGCCACCCCAACTCTACTGAAGGAAACTTCGTCAATAAATAATGAGGTGGGGGTGCTTCGCTTGAAGAAAGGGGAACGACCCGACCTTTCATTTCACAAGGAGCACGATAACAAGGTGACAGTGCTGCCTTGCCTCCCCGGAGAACCAATCTGTGCGGACGACAAAGGGAACAACGACGAGTTGTTCTGCTTCGTCTACGCCACACTGTTCAAGAAAGTGAAACTTCGGTTTCCTTTCACTCGTTTCGAAAGGGAGCTATTGACCGAGCTCAACATCGCCCCTGCCCAGCTCCATCCCAACAGCTGGGCGTTCATGAGGGCGTTTCAAATCCTTTGCGCGCACTTGGGGCTGCCAGTTTCGGTTGATGTCTTCCTTTTTCTGTTTGAGGCAAAGAATCCTGGAGATCGCCCTTGGGTCAGCTTGAATGGAATTGCTGGGAGGTCAATCCTCTCCATCTTCCAGCAATCCTACAAATACTGGAAGGGGAAGTTCGTCAAAGTGTGCCCGAACAATCAAGACCCCTCACTGCTTGATGGCTTCCCCTTGTATTGGGTAAACAAGGGGAACAAGGATTCCAGGGACAGCTTCAGGAAAGCAAGGAGTCCTGACAAAATGGGAGATTTGGACAAAGACCTTTGTCTTTTCTGGAAAAGCGTGGCTTCTGCCAACATCACCTTTCCCACTGCTTCAATAATCTCCTTCGAATTCCTCGAGGGCCAACTCGAAATGCACATAGGTTAGCCCTACCCTAACACCAAGTCTCGCATTCTGTGTTGAAACTGACTTAGCATTTTGTCTTTGACATTCTTGTTCGTTCTGTATGTATACATTTGCATGTTCTGTTTTTGCTTTGGGGCATACTCATCTGTTTTTACCTTGTGCAGACGCAATGTTGGGCAAAGGAAAACTGGCTGAATTGAGGGCGATCGCCCGATCCCACAAACTCGCGGCGGGCTCCCAAACTGTGCCCAACTCGGTCGTGGAGATCGCCATCTCTCAAGGGAAAACCCCTCCCCGAGGTCCAACTCCTTCTGGGGCCCTACCCGCCCCAGAAAGGAAAAAACTGGCGCTGAAAAGACCAAAGAGGAAGACTCCTCAGGTGGTGTCGGAAGAAGAAGACGACGACGAAGCCACTGAGGATGGTCTTATCACCAAGAGAAAAAGGGTAACCACCTGCACTTCCAACGCCAACACCGCCATCACCTCCCGTTCCGTTAGAAACAGTCCAAGCAACATCACTGGCCGCCGCGCCCATAGTGATCGAGAGTGGTAGCCCTAATTATGCAGAGGACCCTCCGAGCGCCTCTACACTGTTTGTATCTGTTGGAGAGGGTCCTCCTTCCACCACATCCATCGCTGGGGCTGTATTAGGAGAAGATGAGGGTGCTTAAGTTTCTCCAACGCCTATAGCGGAAGTTCCAGCCTCACCACCACGCCTGGAAGCCCCCCTTGCTGCACAAACTCAAGAGGGTAGTGGTGAAAGCCAACATCAAACTCCACCAGCACCTCCAGCATCAGCCTCAAGCCTCCCAGATCCTTTTAAAGAGACCTTGGGACCCTTCGCTGCTCAACTGAAGATCATGGCGGAAGATCTCCCTTCGCTGGTATCAAGAGCTGTGAAGGATTCACTCAAGAAGCTTCAAGAGGAAAACTTCGAGCTTAAGGAGTCGAATCTTATGATAAGGGTTGAGGCTGAAAAGCTCACCTGCAATCTGCTGATGACGGAAATGGAACATTCAAGGCTGGAGGATGCTCTGGACGCTGAGCTAAGGAATACACGCAAGGAAGCCTCTGATCTGCGCCAAAAACTGCACCTCCAACTCCAAGAGAAAATTGACTTGGAGAGCAAGTTGGTCCCACTCAGGGTCAAGGTGGCAGACTTGGAGGCTGCACGAAAAGCTGAAGCTTCCAAGGTGGAAAGAATTGAGAAGAGATCAGCAGATAGGGAGATCCTTTTGGGGATGGTTGAGGCAGACAGAGATAAGGCTCTCGCTGAGCTCTCCCAAGCTCGTGAGGAAGCTACAAAAGTTGCTGCAGAGCTTGCCCAAGCTCGAGGTGAGAGTAAGAAAACTATTGAAGAACTTGCTCGAGCTCATGAGGAGAAAGAAGGACTGAAGAACCAAATACATGAGCTCGAGTAGAGTGCTGCTCAAATCCTCACCTCTGGGTTCGAAGCCGCTCTGGAGCAAATGTCATGCCAATATCCTGAGCTCGACCTTTCCATGTTGTCAATCTGCAACGAAGTGGTGGATGGGAAGATTGTACCTTCTGAAGACTAACTGCCTTCTCCCATCACCTCTTCTTCGAAAACTTGTTGTTTATCTTTTGTTTGTAATGACCAATCTGTGTAAAAACTTGAATTGACACTGCTTATATAACTCTTATTGCTTGAATATCGTTTTTCTATTCACCTCGTATGCCTTTGCCTCTATTTGCTGTGGGGTTAACTAACATAACTGGTGAAACTTACTCAACTGCATTAACTCAGCAATACTTGAACTTAACCCTTCACATACTGCTTTTAACTCGAGCAAATTGTTAACCTTATAACAAACTTAGCAAGCTGTTAACTCAAAGTAAATTTGAGCAACTATCAACTCTTCAGCGATGGCATTCAATAAAACTTGTGAACTTAAGGTAACAAACCTTAACATAAAATCACTTACTAGGCAGTAGGTTTTAACTCAAACTAGTATTAAAATACAGTTTACCTGATCTGCCAAGTGAAGTGCCCCCTACTTCTGTCATCGCCTGGAACTCTTCTGATCTGGCACTCGCCGTACAACCCATTCACTGTCTCAACCTTCACGCCATAGGGTTCTGGCGATGTTACCTTTCTTCTTTGCATAACTTGATCATTGTTCCCTCATCTGGGGGTAAATGCGCCTTTCAGATCCTTCTCTACCTCCCTGAGTTTTAGAACAATGATCTGGATAGTGAGGTGTTCTCTTCAAACCTACCTCAGTTATCCTTTATCTTCTTCCACCCTTCACGCCGTACCTGAATTCGTTCAAGACGAAAAGGATTTTATCTATCTTCACATCGCCCGCAAGCGTGGAAGCTTTATCTGGTCTTACTGGGTCAATATTGATGTTTCACTTAAAGAGGAAAAGGCGTTTTCCATCAACCTTTCCCTCTTGCCGCTTAAGGTCACGAACACCCTTGACTTTTCAGTTTCATCTTGCCTGAACTCACTCTGAGGTGAGAAGGACTTTCTCTGGTGCCTCAACTTGCCCAGGGTGTACATCTCCTCCCCCCTGGATGCAGTGAGGACTTTTAATCTTGCCTCAATCTGCTTATGCAAAGAGGTCTTTCAATCTGTTCTTGCCTTCACTTGCTCAAAGGCGAGGAGGACTTCTTCTCTTTCTCGCTTGCACTCGCTCAAGGGCGAGGAGGACTTCTTTTGCCTCAAAATGCACGAGAGCACTGAGGGATTTTTACACTACTAGTGCCTCCGATTGCCAAAAGACGATGAGGTCTTTAAAACTTTTAACCATTGCTACCGATCGCCGAAAAACGACGGGGACTTCAAAACTTTTAACTATTGCCACCGATCGCCGAAAAAACGATGGGAACTTTAAGACTTTTAACTATTGCCACTTATCGCCGAAAAACGACGGGGACTTCAAAACTTTTAACTATTGCCACCGATCGCCGAAAAACGATGGGGACTTTAAAACTTTTAATTATGAAGCATGCAATATAACTTTACTGTTGCCCTAGATCACGTACAAGTGATAAGGTCTTTTTTCTAAAAACTTTCAAAACAATAAGCATGCAAACTTAGAAGCTTTAAACTTGAAAAACTCTTCTTTATTGGGTGGCCTCATTAAAAACCCTCCTTAGGGAAAAAAGAGTGCCCCCTTGAAATTGTTGTAGCAGAAACTATTCAAATCTCTTCATGTTCGTCTTTACTTACAAGGCTTTAACTGTAATACAATTTGAGATGTGTGGCGTTCCAAGTGCGAGGAATCGCCCATCCTTCTAACGTCTCCAAGCGGTAGGCGCCGTTCCCGAGCACCTCGGTTATTTTGAACGGTCCCGTCCACTTAGGCGATAACTTGTTCTGCATCTCATACTGATGGGCCTTCCTCATCACCAAATTGCCACTTCTAAACTGCCTTGACATTACCTTAGAGTTATACCTTCGCTCCATCCTTCTCTTTACTGCTTCGGCCTTCACTCTCGCCTCCTCCCTGACCTCATCCAGCAAATCCAGATTCATTCTTCTTTCTTCGTTCGAGTCTTCCACCACAAAGTTCTGGAATCTCGGCGAGCTTTCCTGGATTTCGACTGGAATCATCGCATCACATCCATAAACCAAACTAAAAGGGGTCTCGTGGGTTCCTGACTGCTCAGTGGTATGGTACGCCCAAACTATGCGGGGTACCTCTTCAGCCCACGATCCCTTAGCTTTCTCTAGTCTTCTCTTTAAACCTCTCAGCAACACCCGATTAGCAGACTCCACTTGGCCATTCGTCTGTGGGTGCTCGACGGATGCAAACACCTGTTGTATTCCCACCTCTTCGCACAGCTTTTTCAACAGGTGACTTGCAAACTGAGTCCCATTGTCTGACACCAGGCGTTTAGGCACACCAAACCAGCACACTATGTTCTTCCATACAAAGCTCTCGATCTTGTGTGTGGTGATCTGGGCCACTGGCTCTGCTTCGATCCACTTGGTGAAGTATTTAATTGCCACTACCAAGTACTTCATCTGCCTGACCGCCAATGGGAAAGGTCCCAGAATGTCAATTCCCCAAGTATGAAATGGCCAGGGGCTGTAAATTAACTTCAGCTCTTCTGGGGGTGCCTTGTGCCAATTGGCGTGCTGCTGGCATTGCTTGCAACGCTGGGCGTATCTCTTGCAATCTTCTCTCATCGTGGGCCAGTAATAGCCTGCACGGATAGTCCTTGTCGCCAGCGATCGACCTCCAATGTGGCTCCTGCAAATTCCCTCATGGAGCTCAGCCATAATCCTCGTGCACTTCTCTCCATGTATACATACAAGAAGAGGGTGTGTAAATCCAAACCTGTACAGCTCGCCGTCAATAAGGGTAAACTTGCTGGAGCTCTTCTTTATTTTTCTGGCCTCAGTTGAGTCAACTGGAAGCACACCATCCGTTAAATAGCGTTGGCATGGCGTTATCCACGTGTTTGGTTTGTGGACAGCGCAAACCTGCATCGATCTTGCCCCTTCCGCTGGGCGCGCTCTGACCCTCGGCATCCTCAGAGTTTCCTGCGTTAGGGATCTATGACTTCTCGCCGGTCTTTCCATTGATCTGCAAACATGGAGAACTTGGTGGTCTGCCACGAATGCTCGAGGCGCTTTCAAGGTTTCTTGAATGACAGTCCTCTGCCTGCCCCCCTTGCCTGAACTGGCGAGCTTGGCTAGCAAGTCAGCTCAGGCATTCTGTTCTCTTGGCACGTGCACCACTTCAAATGAAGCGAAAGATCTTCTTAGCTCTTGCACGTACTCCAAGTAGGTTGCCATCTGCGGGTCCTTGGCTTGGAACTCGCCAGTTACTTGTCCGGTGACCAACAACAAATCGCTCTTGGCCATTAGCACTTTCGCCCCCATTTCCTTCGCCAGCAGGATTCCGGCGATCAAAGCCTCATACTCTACTTGATTGTTGCTTGCTTTAAAAGCAAACCTCAATGATTGCTCTATCAACACTCTGTTGGGCCCTTCCAAAATGACCCCAGCCCCGCTGCCCAGCTGGTTGGACGACCCATCAACCGAGAGTACCCAGCGAAAGTCATCCTCGGCGTTCTGTGCCACCTCGGAGGACAACTCGACCACAAAATCTGCGAAGACTTGCCCTTTGATCGATCCCCGGGGTTCATATTTGATGTCGAACTCCGAAAGCTCGACTGCCCACTTCACCATCCTTCCAGCCACATCGGGCTTCTTCAAAACCTTCTGGATTGGCAGATCAGTCATCACCAATACCGTGAAGCTCTGGAAGTAATGGCGCAATCTCCTCGCCGAGAATATAACCGCCAATGCTGCCTTTTTTAGGGCCTGGTACCTTACCTCTGGGCCTTGCAACACCTTGCTAACGAAATATATAGGCCTTTGGATCTGACCCTGATCCTACACTAGCACTGCGCTGATCGCCCTCTCAGTTATGGCAAAGTACAGCCTGAGCGGTGTTACGACTTGGGGCTTGCACAGAACTGGAGGGCTCGCCAAATATTCCTTGAGCTTTACGAAGGCCTCCTCACACTCATTTGTCCAAACAAACCTGTTGTTCCTTTTCAAACATTGGAAGTATGGGTGACCATTCTCTCCGCTTGCCGATACGAATCGGGATAGGGCGGCCATCCGTCCCATGAGTTGCTGCACCTCCTTCACATTGGCAGGGCTCCTCATTGCCAAAATGGTGGCGCACTTCTCGGGGTTAGCCTCGATTCCCCTCTCCGACAGGAGAAACCCCAGAAATTTCCTTGCTTCTACACCAAAAACACACTTTTCAGGATTCAGTTTCAGCTTGTACCTGGCTATCGTGATGAACAACTCTTCCAAGTCGGCGACGTGCTTGTCTTTCTCTAGGGACGTTACGACCATGTTGTCGACGTATGCCTGCACATTCCTTCCGAGCATGGGTGCGAGCACCTTGTCCATCAGCCTTTGGTATGTAGCCCCTGCATTCTTCAATCCGAAGGGCATTACCCTGTAGAAATAGCACGACCTTTCCGTCATGAAGGCGGCATTCTCTTCGTCCATGGGGTGCATTTTGATTTGGTTGTACCCCGAGAAGGCATCCAGAAAACTGAGCAGCTTGCACCCTGATGCGCTGTCTACAAGGACGTCTATGCTTGACAAAGGATAAGAA
This sequence comes from Phaseolus vulgaris, assembly GCF_051622355.1. Classification (NCBI taxonomy): domain Eukaryota; kingdom Viridiplantae; phylum Streptophyta; class Magnoliopsida; order Fabales; family Fabaceae; genus Phaseolus; species Phaseolus vulgaris. The sequence continues at coordinate 46,618,514 of NC_143505.1, forward strand.
TCCTTTGGGCAAACCTTGTTCAGGTCTGTAAAGTCAACACACATCCGCCATTTTCCGCTGCTCTTCTTGACCAGAACAACATTAGCGAGCCATTCTGGATATTGGATCTCCCTGATGTGGCCCGCTGCAAGGAGTTTCTGTGTCTCTTCCTTGATCGCCTGTCTCTTCTCCTCATTGAACTTTCTTCTTCTTTGGCGGATGGGCCTGATTTGGCGGTCCATTGCTAAACAATGGCACAAGAAATCGGGGTCGATTCCCGGCATATCTGAAGCAGCCCACGCAAACGCATCCAAGTGTCTACTTATCACCTTGGCGATTTGATCTTGCGTCTTGCTATCCAGGGTTCTTCCCAACTTAAACACCTTACCGCTGATCTCCTTCTCGAGCCATTCCTCTACTGGCTGAGGTTTCCTTTCGCTGGCGATCAGCGCCCTCGCGATACCGGTTTCTCTGGCGGTCTCCGAGCAGTTTCTTTCTTGCTCCCCGCTCTCTGGCCTCGCCTCTACATTCCCCATCGGCACATCGCCCTCGGCGACCACCTCTAACGCTGTATCCGAAACTCGTCAGGATTCGCGCTTCGGCTCCACGCCAGGGGGAGGCGTTGTGGTTACATGGCACACAGACCTCTTGTTCTTAAGGCTGTTTTCGTAACACTTCTTCGCCTCCTTCTGGTCGGAGCAAATAGTGATGATCATGCCCTCCATAGACGACAACTTGACCTTCATGTGCCTTGTCGAAGGCACAACTCCTTTCTGTTGAGCGTTGGCCTTCCCAACAGTATGTTGTACGCTGACGGGGCGTTTACAACAAGATACCTGATCTTCTCCGTTCGTGAGGCCAAGCCGTCAGTGAAGGTCGTCCTTAACTCGATATACCCCCTCACCTCCACTTGGTCTCCGGCAAAACCGTACAAGCAGCCCCCATATGGTCTCAGTTGATCGGGGGGCAGTTGTAACTTCTCAAAAGTCGGCCAAAACATTACATCTGCTGAACTTCCTTGGTCGACCAGCACCCGGTGGACAGTCCTTCCCGCCGTGACAAGCGAGATCACAATAGGGTCGTTGTCGTGAGGCACCACGTCCCTAAGGTCCCCCTTGGTGAACGTGATGTCCATTACCCTATGCGGCTGTACCCTTGCTTGGGCGCGCGATTTGGTTGGGGCCACGTTTCCCCTCTTCTCGGTGACCTCGCTCTCGGCGGCGATGTGAGCCACAGCACGTCGCCGAATTTCAGCAAGACGTGGCGGGGTGGCTCCTGATGAGCGACTCACTAAAAGGCCCAGGTAACACACCCTTTTTGAAGGCGTGCACGAACATCTCTTCGTCCTTTCCTGGCAAACGGACTATCTAAGCTCCGAATCTGTTCAGGAAATCCTTTAGGGACTCCCCTTGGTACTGCCTTATATCAAACAGGTCGTAAGACACCAAAGGTGGCGCCTTGTTCACTATATACTGCTCAACAAACATCTTGGAAAACTGTTGAAAAGTGGTAATGTGGCCAGTAGGTATACTGACGAACCAGTCCAACGCCGTTCCGCTCAAAGTGCTCATGAACACCTTACAGTATACCGCGTCTGAGCCCCCTGAGAGCATCATCTGAGTATGAAACGCTGTGAGATGGGCTTCAGGGTCCTCCACCCTAGTGAAAGACGCTTTCACTACCACAGTGTTAGTCGGGACCACCGAGTCCATGATCTCTTGGGAAAATGGCATAGGAAAGCTGCGCGGTGGGGATGGGGGTGCAGATCTGTCCCCAGCCGCACGCTCCTCCCGCTTCTGAAGGGCTTTGCGCAGCTCTTCGTTGATCCTGTTGAGCTCTTCGTTCCTTGATTGCGAGGCCACCAGCGTCTCGTGCATCCTTTCCTGTTCAGAACGCGATGCAGTCACGTTCTCCTGCAACGTCCTCATCATGTCCATCACTTGTGTCATGGACACAGCATCTTCGTCTGTTGATGGCGCGACTAAACTGGAGCGTGTTGTCCTCATCTTTCCTCAGCAAACTCAGCAACTCAAAGAACTCCAAACAAACGGTGAAAGCTCCAGGGATCGACTGCGATAGTGAGCGGTCGAACAGAAAACACCAAAAACACCAATCACCTTTTATATGGCCCCACGGTGGGCGCCAGATGATCCTGCCGGTTGACCTAGCGCAAGAGCGTTGCCTCGTCACGATCTTCCTCACCAGCTTGACACCACGTGCCCTCCAAGTCCACACCACAGATAGCCTCTCTGAGAACCTGAAAAACACAAGGTGGCGCCTCTGCGGCCGGTGGCACTCTGACGCTCAAGTCAGTGACAAGAACACCCAAAAACTGAGAGAAAATATGCTCTGTAGGACCGTACTAAAGGCACACAACCCTAGCAGAATGAGCCGTAATGAAAAACGTACCTCTGCAAATTCTGTTAAGTTTACCTTTATAGCTAGGTTTCTTCTCTCTCCAGGCCGTTATGCTTTTGGACGCGTGGCTCGCATCCAGCCCTGCACGTGTCGTCATCTGGGCTGGGATAGCAGGTAACGCCTAGCCCTACACGTGTCATCATCTGAGCTAGGACAACTTGAGCGTCATTTCTCTATTGCACCCAACCCTACACGTGTCATCATCTAGGTTGGAGTAACTGGTAGCATCCAACCCTACACGTGTCGTCATCTGGATTGGGGCAACTTGAACGTTATTTCTGTGTAGTAACCAGCCGCGCAGCTAAGTCCTCTACTCAAGGAGCAAGCTAGCACACAATGCGCTGTGAAACACCACCTGACAAGGCAAGTATCGGATGCAACAAAGTGCATCATCTCTGCGATATCGCTCGTCGCAAGTGGCACCCTCCTTATTGCTACGCCATGCATGCTCTAGCTGGGGAAACCTTGCCACCAACGAATGTCCACTCTGGGAATCCTGTCGCTGATGAGCAAGGTGTTCCCCCAACCCACTCGACCTTCATGCCCCATGCTGGCGCAACAATCATCTTACTGAACTTATACGCTTGAAATTACTCTTCTGAGCCTCCAACAGCTTTAACTAAGTTTACTGGGAGATCCGGCGATGTGCTTCTTGTGGTGGTGTGTAAACCACCTGATCTCCTAGCATTCCCCGGCGATCTCTCACCATCTGATCTCCTAGCACTCTCATACGGCGACTTTGACGTAACTCTGGTGACCACCGGTTACGCACACTAGAGATCGGAGAACGCCAATTCAGCGATCGGCGACTATGCTCACTTTTGAACCATTCATCTTTTCTAGCCTACGTGTTCTACTGAGCACGCCCCACCCGGGCACACGCAAGACACGTCATCACACCCGATGACCTGGTCGGTACAGTGAGTATTTGTTGTTTCCATGTTGAACTCGCAGTGCCTCCTTGCGTCTTGGATCTCTCATTGACTTCCTCTCCTCTTAGTTGCATTATAAAATGAGACGCGTCTCGCTTTGAATGCTTTGGGAAGTGTGAGGAGGAGGAAGCAATGGTGGTTGTTATTGCCGCTGTACAGTGATGATTGAGGTGAGAGTAGGAGAAGAATATGGAGCGTGCAGAAAAAAGGTTAAAGATGTGTCAAAATTTATTAGCATTTTTTTCTTCGGAGTCGAAATATAAAAGAGAAAAGGAAGGAAGTGGATGTAAGTGGTGAAAACTACTCCTTCGTAAGAAAGTGGATGTAACCGGTGAAAACTACTCCTATGTAACCGCTGAGTAATAATGGAAAATGACAATATACTCAAGAATTTTCAAAATAGCTCACGTTTGGCCACTACTCATGTTTCCCAATATTTATTTCTCTCTCATAAAACAAACACTTCCACTCATTATGCAATTAATTTATCTCTTTCAATTCAAAACGGGTGCTCCATTTATTTCAAATATTTTTTAACTTATTTCTCTCTCATAAAAGAGATACTCCCTCTTATTATGCAATTAATTTTTCAAAATAAATTATCTCTTTCAAATATTTTTAAAAAAATAAGAAATGGCGCAATGCTCAAAATAATGAAATAAAATCAAATATTAATCTAAGGATAAAATGGAAAAAAATTTGAGAGCAGTTATAGGGGGAATCCCCTTTATATATAAGTATAGATTATTAATATTATTAATAAAAGTATTAGTATTATTATTAACATTATTAATAATATTATTAACATTATTAAAGTTACTATTATTATTAATAAATATTAATATTTTTTTTAATATTACTTAAATTATAATCACTAATATTAATATTACTTATTATCATTATTACTTTTAGTTTTATTAGTGTTATTAATATTATTGTTAACATTATTATTAATATTTTTATTATGTTTGTTATATATATTAATATTATTAAAATCATCATTAATAATATTAATAATATTATTATGAATATTAATATTATTATTATGAATATAGTAATATTATTAATATTATTGTTAATATTATTAATAATATTATTGTTAATATTATTAATAATATTATTTTTAATATTATTATTAGTATTATTATGAACATTATAAATATAATTGGTATGATTATTAAAATTATTATTAGTTATAATTAATAATATTGGTATTATTAATATTATTGATATTATTAATGCTTTTTAATACTTTTTGATATTATTAATATTTTTTAATATTATTAATATTTTTATTTTTATTTATATTAAAATATATTAGTAATGAATAATACTAATAATAATAACATCATTAACAATAATAATAACATCATTAACAATAATAATCATAAGTATAATCATAATAAGAATACTAATAATCATAATATAATCATTAAATTTGTTTGATGAATGTTCTTTGTTTATTCAAGGGATTTGTGTTTGATTTTCTCTCTAATAATAGTTCATTAATAATATCAATCCTAATACTTAGTGAGTATTATTGTGTAATGTGAAGTTATATTTCTCACGGATAAAAAGTCTATTTCACACAAATAGCTTTTTGCAGAGTTAAGTAGGAACGACCATTTTTATCACAACTCTATTTAAAGAACATTTGTAAAGAAGTAAGGTTGACAAAACTCTTTCAACAAGATACTCTTTAAATGGGCAATTTCTACTGTAATATAAATTGTAGAGATTAGGAATAATTGGAGTTATATTTTGGTCAAGTAGTCTACCATATTTGGATTGTATTAGAGTAAAGTAAACTAGGGTATTTAGACTTTGTAGTCTAGAATTGTACAGTCAAACTTGTGAATAGTTAGGATTCTTGGTAGGGTTTAAACCTAATGAATCATAAGAGTAATCTATAGACGCATGAGTCACATTTAACATGTGCAACACATGCAAAATGTGACCTATGTACCTAAATCCACTATATGCACCTGTTTTCTAAGAATACATGGGAAAATTTAATTTGAATTTTTGCATGTGAAAATATCAGCCAAGACCCCTATAAATAACACATTCCACTATTTGTATTCAAATGTATTCTCACCTTTGAATGAGTATGAATTTATTCCAAATTTGTGTCCTCCTTTTGTTCAAGAGTCACCTTAGAAGTCCTCTCTCACAAGACAACTTCATATTGGCTTTTGTTCCTGCCGATTGACTCGATTGTCTTTGTGTGTCTCATGATACTCCCACCTCCGATTCTCTGTGCCTTCATTCGTGCCTTTCTCTCGATCAAACACCCGAAATCACAAAGACAAAGGGTGCCCTAGAGGTCGATTGCACTCCTACTCTCAAGTCAATATCAGGGCTAGGAAACACCAAAACTGTTAAGCGTAAAAGCTCTGTGTAAACTGTGTGTGTGAAGCGGCGCAAGTGAATAGCGTACCTTGTTAGGTTTATTACTACCCTTTATATAGTCTAGGGTTTCCACTGTTTCCACTACCCAAAATAGGCTTTCAGAGGGTGGGCCCTAGCACCGCTATTACCCACTCTTAGGGCAACCTAGCGCGTAAGGCTCCTTAACTAGAGTGCAACCTCTGACGGAATGACCACCTGGGTGCCAACTCATGCACCTGATCTCTGGGATCACCCGTCCTGGGAGCGCCCTAGCCGTTCATGTGCCATGCATGCAACTCACCCCTGGAACGTGACCCTCTCAGGTCATATCTTTTCCAATGGCTTTTTACTCGTGTTACTCCTGAACGTGTCATCCACACCACATGCAGGGACCCTCGTGACCTAGGCTTCTCCATAACTGATAACTGGTGAGTGGTCTGGGATCCACCTCTTGCGACCCAACTCTGCTATTTGACTTGCTGGTCCAAGGTCAACATATCCTGATGATCGATGTCTGACCTCTCCTCGACACCCTAGGCGTGCCTACTGCGAAGCGCTGCCCCCTGCTGCTCGTGGGACCCAGCTTACATGGCCCCACACCCACTAGCAGTCAACTACGCCCGGGCACTGGTCGGTACAACTTTCCTAGCTTCTCCTTAAAGCACCAATTTTCCAGTCCTCTTAAATCTTCTTCTAACCTTAAACTTTTACCTCCACTCACCATTCCAATCATGGATTCAAGTTCATCATGCAAGCTCATCCATTAGAGTGGTTGGATCCAAAGAATACTCTGGATTAGCTAGGAGTGGTTGCATTCCAAATAATACTCAATCTTAGGCGGGAGTGGTTGAATTTCCAAAGAATACTCTTGTTTACCAAAAGTGGTTGTGTCCAAAGAATACTTGTAGTTTAGCCAAAAATGGTTGAGTCTGAATAATACTTTCCTACTACCATGCAAGATTAGTCTGCATTTGTGGAACCTTGATCATATTGATTAATAACTAGACGTAGTATGGGTTACTAGATGAACCAATATAAAAATACCTTGTATAAATCTCTCTCAACATGTATCTTTTTATATTGCATGTTCCTTATATATGATTAATCAAAGAATGATAGATTTAAGAAAAATTTCTTTAAAAAACATTTCAAATAATGCGTATATCATGTTTAAGTTGAATTTGATGACCTTTCATCATACGCATAACAAACTTGTTTGATAGTGTGTTTGTCTAACGTTAAGCTCTTTCTGTTGATGTCTATCAAATGAAGTTTTGCACAAAGTTTTAGAAAGTCTTAAAATATAATTCCTCCCTACCTTGTGTTTTTGGACTATTTTTACATCTGGAATCAAAGCTTACCACTTAAGAGTTGAGCATATTATCATGTTTAGAAGGAAAATCCACATGACCAACATGGAAAGACACATAATAGTGCTGAGGGAGCATCCCTCATAAGGCCACCAACATTTATATGGGAGAAATACCCATATTGGAAAGATAAATCGAAGATGTAAATCAAGTTTACACATTATTAGCTAAGTTCTATCAAAGTGAACAGAGTTATCATCATAAAATTTCCAGAGGAATACTGGAAGCAGGCCAAGTTTGATCAGATACAATTAAACAACTAAGTCAGGTATACTCTTATTTGTGCTTTGTTTAAAAATGAATATAAAAAGGTTTTCAAGTAGAAAACAACCAAGGAGATTTGGAACTCCTTGAATATCAATTATGAATGAACAAAGATATTCAACTGATAAAAGTTACCACTCTTACTTGTCACTACGAGTCATTCATCATGAAGAATGGTGAATTTGTTGATGATATGTTTAAAAGAAAGAAAATTCTTCTAAACATGCTAAAATATTTAGGTCAAATATTCTACAAGACATAAATCAATCTAAAGTTATTAGACAACAAGTCTAAGGTTTGGAAGAAAAAGACCACAACTATCCAAGAGGCGTGGGATCTGAAAAAGCTCATGTGGGATGAGCTCCTAGGAATCTTCAGAGTGCTAGAGGTGCATCTCCAAGATCGTGACTGGAAAGAGAAATCAACATTGTCTGAAAAAGCTCTTCATGCCCCAAGTTTAAAAGAAACTCAAGGTTCAAAATAAGGAGTTTGTTGAATATATAGGAAGACTAAAAATCATAATCAAATGTTGAACATGTCAATTTGTGTATGATGGTAGAGGCAGAAGATAAGATAATCTCTATCCATAACTTTTCTTTAGAAATCTCATCAGACTCATCATATTTGTTGTTTTGTTGTTTGACGAAGATAATGAAAATTATGTCTTATGAAGATCTTCTCATTAGTTACCACAAGATCTTTGAGTAACATTTGAAGTTAAAACAAAAATTTAAATTTATGGTTTTAGAAAATGAAAAGCTTAAACAAGATTGAGTTGCATCTAATGAAAATATGTCATGCATTGAACAAAGCCATGCATTAGATGCCTTAAAATAAAATAAAAATTGTGGGAAAAGTTACATGCTAAAAGCATGATTTTGAAATATTTCCTCATAGCTCAAAATCCCTAAACCTCATATTTTCATATGCTAAACATGCGTGAAATAAGTTTGGCCTTAGTTATAACATGAAAAGTAAAAAAAATGTTAAAATTGCTTTCTTTTTTTGCAATAGTGGCAAGTAAAATATGATTTTGGGCTTCTATTTTGGTTTATATTTGCTTAGGGTTTTCTCAAATTTAGCTAGGGTTTTAATTAGGCTTCTAATGATCCAAAAGAAACCTTATGCTAGTCATATAAGGGAAGGGTGCATTCTAACTTGGACAACAAGTTAGGGTTTTGTAGGTTACCTTCCAAGTTTCACTTATGTGGAAGGCGTGACTAGACCCAAGCTCCAAGTTTCAACTTGCATCTTCCCTCACACTTTTCCCTATGTGGATGACCAAGCCTCCTATAAATAAAACTGCTTTTGTCTTGTATTTTTTTAACTTGGAATTAGTACTAAAATGCTATCCATTTTTTTCCATTCCATTTGTTGCTAAGTTCTCCCTAGGTTACTCTCCTTCAAGACTTAGCCTAAACTCTTTCCAAGTGAGTTGGCCTCACCTCACCTCTCACTCTAAAAATTTCTTCTATTCAACAACGAAATTCTAATGTTTCCACAAACACATTTTTCCAATCTTCATCCAAAAAGATAAATAAAAAAGAAGACTAGAAGAATAGGTTTCTATCAATTAAGCTTCCTCTTCTAGTTTGCTAGATGAACGCAATAGTGCTCTTACAAAGCTATTAGGCATAAAGAAAATTTGGTAGCATTTTAGCAATAGCAAATTATCGCTCAAGATTATCATTCTTCTCTTCAAAGGATAACGATATATTGGCGTTGAAGAAAATAATCATTGTAAATCTTTGCTTTTTGTTGAGTAACTTCAAACATACTTGAATGTTCCTTGGGTCTAGGATTCTTACACGTAGAATATGTATTAAATGCGCTCCATGCATGCATTAAATCATCTTATTTTCTTTAAGAAACATCCTTATAGTTGGATTTAATTCTCTCTTTTTGAATAAAGTGCCTTTACCTATAATTGTATTAAGCATAGAGTCTTACAAAGCAGATGAACTTTTATACGGTTGACAAAGTAAGCATAAGTGTCATATTTCCGTACTATTTCATATTAAAAGATAGGCACTTATGAATTTTTATTGATAAAATAACTGTAATTCAACCCCCTTTAAACCTTTTTACATATTTTGTGATTATAAGAGGATTGAGAACGATTTATTCCCAAATTTGTGTTAATTTCAAGATTCTAAGGGAAGATGGAGATGAAAGGGTTAAAGGAGAATGGACAAGATGAAAAGGGAAAGTAAGAACATTGAAAACACGCTCAAAACTCACCCAAACTCACCGAAGCAAGATCACTCTAGAGAAACTCGCCCAAGACTCATCCAAGGCTCGCCTAAGCGAATTCACTCTAGTGAAGTTGGGCTTTTTCTCGTTAAACTCGCTTAAGCGAGATGTCACTTAGCACAAGCCCAACTAGGCTAAATAGAAGGTGTGAGGCATAACCCTAGACATCATTAGGAGAATAGAGAGATGTAGAAAACCGTATAGGAGGCAACGGTCAAGGAGAAATATCCTGGATCTTCTTTTCTTGCTTTCCATGCTTGTAATGGCCAACATGAGTGGCTAATTCTTCTCTTTGCGATTGGGAGTAATCTATTCAAACTCTTATATATTGACGTGATATTTATCTATAATATTTTAGTTATTGATTGATGATTGGTATTATTACTTTATTCTCAAAGCTTGAATTATTCATGATTTTGATCCTTAGATTTGTTTGGAAAGTACTTCTAAGCATTTGACCTAAATGATAATGCTTAACATATTTGAATGCTATGAATAGATTTGAAATGTTAATTTCTTTATAACATCTATTCATAATGATAAAGAATTTTTATAAATATGCGAGAAATCGATATTAGGAGACTCTTTTAATAATTTTGTATAAGAGGAATTGATATGAATGATTTTTATATGTGCATCAATATCAATCAAGAATGAATATTATAACCTTTTGAAAAGATACAAAAGAGTGAGAAGGAAGAACCCCAATCTCAATTTTCTCAATTAACTCATACACATATTTTAATTTGCTTTATTTAATTTCTTGCAAACTCATCATATAGACAAATTTCCAACAAAATTTTACAAAATGTCTTATATTTAGTGAATATTATAGTTAAGAATTTAACTGTTCCTCGTGGTTTCGATATTCATCCTTATGGACAAATTATTATTTCTGACACGATACACTTGTCGTAAAATAGTCATCAAAGCATTAGGGAGTTATTGAAAAAAGACGTTTTAGCTTATTTACCAAGAGATTGTTGATATGACATATGTTTTTTCGAATCTTCTTGGTCAAACGTAGGAGACAATCATTCCCAGCAACATAAAATAAGCATACAAATATTCGTAAAGTACTATGTTAGCTTAATATTATGCATTTATAATTTGAGCAAACACATTGCTTATTATACATAATACAAGATTGCACATTGTTGTATCGTTTGATTGACGAAACACTTATGTCTTACATGATATGTTGAACAAAAACTTTCGTCTTAAAGATGAAGCACAACCATGTTTTACATTTTTTTTGTTAACACTTAATCAAAATTATAGGTGTTGGGATTTTCTCTAACATTGACGGAGGTAAGGTAACCTTCATAAGGATAGACTGATGAGAGACTTTTAGATCTAGAAGAGTTTCTTTTGTGTAGATATACATGTCAAATTCAACAGACACAACAAAGTTATCAAATGTTGTCAAAAGATCAGATGCAAAGAAAACATACACTACAATGATTTCAAATTTATATTGTTATTGATTTCATTAAATCAAATTTAGATATGATAGATTTTTACTTATACCACTTGACTAATGATGTGATCATAAGTGTAGTATTAATATATATGTTGATTTTGTGCAGTTAAAAACTATTAGATGATACTCATCAGATACAACAAGTACACTTCTATACAAGAGAAGATAATCATCAAACTCACGGGAAGAAGATAGTTTCAGCTTAAGGGTTCATCCTTTTGTCTAAGATCATATTTCGATGGTCCTTAAGGGTGAGATAAGATATAAAGTTTAAAAGTTGCTAGAAAGATAAAGTTTGAGGGAGAGTGAAGTAAAGTTAAGAGGATAAGAAATAGAAAAGCTTGTTACCCCTTTGTTGATGATGCCTAAAAGGGAGAAGATGATAACATGAGAAGAAATCCAAGAAAGAGATGCATTAAGCTAAGGGGAGCTCAATTAAAGATTCCATAGAACTTAATAAACAATGTATGTTTAAGGGGAGCAAACAAGAAGAATACAAAAATGAAGGCTATTATTTCCTTTGTTTCTTCTACTCATACTCCTTTTTATATTTTTTGACAATTTGCTTATGAAAACTTGATTTGATTAAAATGATTTTTGAAAATTATATGTTTAAACATTTTTGTTTTACACACCATAAAAAAAGGGCAATGACTAAATGAAATCAAATTTCAAGAGATCCTTTTGTTTGGTTTTGATTTTGTTATTAAACAACAAAGTGTAAAATAGATATTTATAGACATCAAGTCTCATCAGGCTTAAGTGTCTTGTTTAGCTTTACAAACATAAGTTACTTATTTAGTCTAACAAACCCAAGTAGTATGGTTGAACAAACACAAGTAATATGGCTAAAGAAACACAAGTGATTTTCTTATGTTATTCATCTGATAAATTTTTTCTTAGATAGACTTCCTCTTATAAACCTTGAGCATTTCTGGACTTATAAATGATTCTTCTATATATAAGATTTTTTTGTCTCTTTGTTTCACTCAAAGTATCTCACAATATTTTTTCATGATCAAGATCTCTTGAAGAATCTGCTTAAAGTTGATCCACATAAACAGGTTTTCTGAAAAGGAGAGATGCTAGTGCTGCAGAGTCAATCGGTTGTGTCAGACCTTGCACTTTATGCTAAAGAGTAAAGAATTCGCCTACCTAGTCATGATGAATCATGCAGTGTTTCATAGATATTTCTTAAAGAAACCACATGCATTTAATTTTGCATGAAGAGAATTTAATACGTTTACATGCTTGAATGTGGTTAGACGATAATCAACAAAGATGAAAGACTCATGAACCTCACAACGACTCCAAAAGGATTTACAACAAATCTTTGCTTCTCAACTCTATTTAAAGAATAACTTTTTGAAGAGGGGAGGCTGAAGAAACTCTTTCAAGAAGAATGAGAACAAGCTATTGTAACCTTAACCAATCCTTAGCCTTGTAAGGAAGAATATTTTTCATGTTCGAGAGCAACGTAAAAGAGTGAACATAATCTTTTACTTGTCTAGGACGTTAACTACTTTTAGTTAACAACCTATTAATAATTTTGATCACACTCTTTGTAATGAAAGTGTTTTAGTCAAGAGTGGTTGAGTTCCAAATAAGACACAATCTTAGTCAGGAGTGACTGTGTTATGAGCAATACTCAAGTTTAGCTAGGAGTTGTTGGGTCCAAAAAGAATATTCCGGTTTTGTGAAGAGCGATCACATTTCAAATAATACTCGATCTTAGCCAAGAGTGACTATACAAAGAACACTTGGTTTTAGCTAGGAATGACTATATCCAAATAATACTTTTAGTTTAGTCAGAAGAGGTTGGATCCAAATAATATGTGCCTTGTACCTTGCAATATTAATCTACATTAGTGGAACCTTGATCAAGAACTAGATGTAATTTGGGCTATCAAACAACCAATATAAAAATACCTTATATAAATCCCTCTCAACCCTTATCTTTTTATATTTCATGTTATTTATCTATGATTAATCTAAGAAAGAAATATTTGTGGAAATGTCCTTTAAAAAAATTTAGATAGTTTGTTTGTTTTGTAGAAGTTGTGTTTGTTTTGTAGAAGTTGTGTTTGATAGTAAATTTGTCCAACACTAATCTTTGTTTGTTCATGTTTATCAAACGAAGCTTGTCAAAATGAAACAATTCAACCCTCCCTTTGTGTGTTTTTGGACTATTTTCACAAGTATGATTGTTATAGTCATTACAAACCAAAATACAAAAGGGTATGTTAACTTAAATAATAAACATAAATCTATAAACCATATATCACAATCCAACTTAAACATTATATTCACAACTTACCATTAAGATATAAAAATACTACACAACCATATTTCTCTTAAAGTAAGCATTTAAAACACTTAAAACCTTGTTCTTTACATAGAGGGATATCACTTGAATGGTATTCCTTCAATAAAGAGAGAGTCAACAAAATATCTTCCTTTTTCAACGTGAAATCATTAGTTAAGTGACATGTTCCATTATTTGAGCAACTCGTAATTTACTACAAATTATCTCCCCCTTGAGTGATCATTCATTCTTGAGTGACTCAATTTTTAGAGGATAAAAAATTGTCTTGGTTGCTTCCTCTCTCAAATAATAAATTATGGCTTGAATGATGAGATATGGACACTTAAGCAATAGTATTTTGTTATTACGTCACTACTTGAGCCTCAATCAAGGGTCATATTATTACTTGAATGACATACTTGATCATATAAACTAAGTTTGATTTCTAATTAAGCCAACACATGTTTTTCTTTACTTCTAACCATCCCACCTTAATAAAAATAAAAATATTTTTGTCTCAATTCAATTGGCTTCAAACAATCAATTCTCTCGATAACAAAACATTCAATTTTGATAATAACAATTCACTTAAACAATTATAACTATAATGTTAAAGAACTATATAAGCCCATTTTATTTATTATTGGATTCCAATGTGAGTAAAAGTCTTTATGTGAGTAAAAGTCTTACATTGAATAGAAATAGACAAGATGAACAATATAAGAAGACAAAATTATTACTTTTAAGATTTTGAGTTGAATATGATTTCTTTCATATAAAATTTCAACTTCCACAATTTAACAATCCAAACCTCAAAAATTTATATATATATCTTTATCCATAAGAAAACAAAAGTAAAACTTGATTAAGATTTTTAAAAAAAATGTATATATTATAATATGATAAAACAATACAATCTGATAAACTTAATCTTAATTATCTTTAAGAGACGAAGTCAAATATAAAAAGAATAATTAGTAGTTTTCTTGTAATTTTGGAATGAAATCAATTAAATAAATTTTAAAGATTTCAATTTTAAATAACTAAAGAAAGAATCACTTTTTTTTTCTATCAATAACCTTTTTAAACTATATATTCATTCTTCATTTGTTTTTAAACTCTAAACTTATAAAAATATATCTTAGTTGGTTGAATATGGTACATGAATTAATATGAATTTCTTAACATGTGTTAATTTGTTATATTCTAAAAGTATACCGAGTTCAATTTCTTAAGTCTAAATCCATAAAATAGATTAAGACATAAATACTCTTATAAAATTCGTTAAGTTGTGTAAAACGAAAAAGACATGCATTGCTATCATAATAAATATCCACACGTTTTTTAGGCGATATCATAACAGAATTTTAGAGTTCTTACTACAAAAGATAAAAGTAGCATTTTTCATGCTTTATGCCATATGGTAAAAATAGAGTATTAGTACATAAAATAAAAATAATTTATATATTTTGTTTATAAAATTAAAGAACTGATTTATCACAAAAATAACATTTATTTTTTTTATCAATAATTATGTTTTTTTTTTCTTGTCACATATTTTTTTTAATCCATTAAATCATATACTAATCTCAATCATAATTTCTTTTTATCGAAAAAAAAAGAAGTCACAATTGATCCAACGAGTTTTCACACATGAAAAAAATAAACAAATATCATATTCTTATCATATATAGTTTCTACAACCTTCAAGAACAATATGTCTAATCAATACATCAATTTATTACATAATTAAATTAATATATTAGTTTTAAAAACCCTAATTTCAATTCAATAAGTTATAATTAATGTTTTTAAAATTATTTGCACTAATTTATAAATTAGAAAGGTATACTAGAATAATTTTAAAAAAAAACACTCAAAACATAAAGAAAAAAGAGACATAAAAGGTGAGAGAAAAGGAGTGAAAGAAAAAAAAAGTTTAGAAGAGAAAAGGGAACATGATGGAGGGAAATGGAAAGTGAAAAAGAAAATATTATTAACATTTATTAATAGAAAAGCACGTTATTAGTGAAGTAAAACAAGGATGGGACTAGTGATAGTGAAGGTCCTATTTGGAAAGATTGTCCTCAAACTAGAGGACATGCTTTTGTGTGAAGGAGGTTCATATGATTTGCTAGGCCACACGTACTTTGATTCATCCAATGCATGCTAAAGATATATCTCTTTGGCAGCTTGTGACCATAACCTAAAGCTTACGTGCAGCTTCTTAAGTATGCCCAGCCACTACTTCTTCATTCATTCCATAGTGAAAATAAATTATCATTATTAGTTAATATATGTGGTTGGGTAGTCACTAGTGAACAGTGAGGGTTTTTTTTTATAAGTGTGGATAACTTTTTTTTCTTTTATTATTTAAATATGATTTTTTTTTAAAACTCGAAAATTGTATTAAGATGATACTTAAACTGATTAAAAAAAAACTGTATCAAATTGTAATTTTTTTTAAAAAACCTCATTTTGACAATAAAAAGAAAAAATTATTCAAATTTCATCAGAAATTCCAATAGAGATGCTTCATACGTAACTTTGCATTATTAAGAGAATAAAACTATGATAGATAAGAGTCATAGGAGACAAGGTAGTAGTTACATCCATTACCCACCCATATATGTCAAAGAAGGCTAGGTTATTTTCTTCATGTGGTGGGTATAATCTAACAAATCCATATTAAGTTTTCTTGAGTTAAAACATGAAAAAAAGAGTTACGAAAATTTCTATATTTAATGATAAAATTATAATATAAAATTAAATAAAAATTTCACTTTAGATTATTAATTTTGTAAAATTGAATTATACTTTAAATTTATATTTTAAGATTATTTACCATTGAGTTTTATGTATTTCCAAACTCATCTTCTAAAGAGATGTTACAATGTTAGTGGGATATGAGATATGCATGAGTGAGTCTATGTTTATGAAAAAAAAAAAGTAACTATATTGCTACATATTTATAATTGATTATGTATGTAGATGTAATGTAGATAGTTTTTTTCTCACTACTAATTGATATCACTTAATTTAATTTGTAGGCCTTTCTTTTGGTGAACCCAAAATATCTAATAAGAATCAAAACTAATTCTTTTGAAATGCTAATATATTTTTAGAAGAGTTAAAACCAACATTATTTTACTCCTTCCTTTTTTTTAAATGTATTGGAAGTTATTTTAATTTAAAATTGGCTTGGTTCTAGGGGACAAAAGGCAGGCTTCCTCAGGCCCAACTTGCCTAATGTTTCTCCGAATAGACCAACACCACTCCAACGTAATATGAAAATTATTTCTAGAAATTTAATTTTGAATTTCAGAAAAATTAATTAAAGAGGGAATATTTAAT
Organism: Phaseolus vulgaris; assembly: GCF_051622355.1. NCBI lineage: Eukaryota > Viridiplantae > Streptophyta > Magnoliopsida > Fabales > Fabaceae > Phaseolus > Phaseolus vulgaris. The sequence continues at coordinate 46,635,263 of NC_143505.1, forward strand.
ATACTTTGTAAAATTTTCACAGAGGTGTTTAAAAGTTATTTCTAAACTTTAATTTTAAGAATGTATTAAATTCACATTTTAAATTTAAATTTCATAAGAAACAATGACATTCTTATTTAAATAGGTAACTTTCAAATAATAATTAAAAACCCAAGATGGTACAATTACTAAAAAAATGTAAAAGTGAAAGGAAACTATTGAAGAATAAAGAAAAATGTGCTCAAAAGAGTGTATTTCTAATATCATATAAAAAAATATTTCATCTTCTTTAAATGGACTGTCTTTAAGAAACTCAATTACGAATAAATTAGTGTATTAGTGATATTTCTCTAAAAAAATATTCCATCTACTTTAATAAAACTGAGCTAAAGAAACCAAATTACAAATTGACTTATAAATATAAAGAGTCAACTATAATTGAAAAAATAGAAGCTTATTATTTAAATTTTTTAAATAGTTGAAGCAATCTAAATACTAACTTATTCTGAAATTTGTGTTTTCATATTAGTCAAGAAAAAGAAAGTGATTTCATAATTCATTTAATTTTATTTCTCTTTGGTATGCTCTATTGAAAACTGCCCTTGCACAACTATCTCTAGAAGCATTGTGCAAAGGGTCAAAGGAACAAAAGAGGCCCATGTTACATAATTCCAAGTATACTATAGTAGTACTAATCATCTTACATATATCTTCCCTCACCCAAAAACAAGAATGAGAGGTATGTATGCCAAACCTAAACTAAAGCACTCCAAACAGCTCCATCCCCTTCACCACACTTTGAGTGCACATATTTGATCTTCTCCACTGACTTGCAGATTCCACTACAGCTCCAGTCAAAGGATGCAGCACATATGTTACCTGCTTCTGCCTTCCACTCACAGTCTACACAAACCTTTGGTTAGGAATGTCATGGAAAGACACCAAGGTGTCATAGTTCTAAGAATTTTAGTATGCCATACCTGGAGGAGTTCCACAGCACATGCTGCGGTCATCTATGTGCTCAACTTCTAGACCTATGAACCATGCTCCAAGTGACACATCTTCATTGGCATATTTGTGCAATATTGGCCTGCAAGCACAATTAGGATCATCCTTTAAACTTGGACTGATCCATGAACTAGAATAGAAAACTCTTTTAACTAACTCAATATTTTATTTTTTATAAAGTCTAGAATAGATGTTAACTCACATTGGAAAATGTTTGAAGTATATGGTGAATCTAGTGAGAGTGTCAAAGGTGAAAAAAGTTAATCTTAAACACAACCATGCATAAATAGTCATTTTTTGTTAAATCTATCACTGCTTGTCCATGTTGTATAGTCAAGATTAACCCCTAGCTTGGTGTTGCATGAAAAACCGTATCCATACTGGTTAATGGAAATGTAGGTGGCTAGATCCTTAGAGATTGCATATATCTGTCCAGTTGCATGTCGGAAGTATTTGTTACCCTCTTCTCCAAACTTCCAAAACTCAGGTTCATGATACTTCACATCCCTAAAAAAAGAAAACAAGATCAGATAACAGAAAGCCACAATAAGGAGAATTGAAAGGAAATGGCCTCATTCTAAAATATAAGTCCAGTGGAATTACTTTCGTGAAAGAACAGGTCCAGATTTCATACATCCGATGTAGACCCTGGGTTTTGAACGATGATGAGTAAGGGTTGTAGCAAGTACACCTACATGGCAGCAGTTGTTAGTACAACTTGCTTGGAAACACAAGAAAAATTTCAAGAGTATTGAGACAGCATATACCTAAATTGACATGGACATCATCATCCACTTTGACATAGAAATCAGCATCCCATTTTGCAACTGCAGTAGAAAAGAAAACTTTTGTCTTTGCAGACAATTCATGATACCCTTCAACATGTTCCTACAAAATGAATAAACAATATCATAATCCTGATAGATTGTCAGGATTTATCTCACAGAAACAGTTCCAACGATACGAGTTACCAGGCGAAGGAAATCTTTGTGCTGGGCTTCTTCTGAATCAATAGCTCGATCAAGAATGCTGTTTGAAGTTGCACTGCGATAACCATGACAATATCATTCATGTCAGTTCCATTAAGAGTAACTGTGCGTCCCTTTTAAACATGTATCTAATTTCAATCAGAGAAATAATAAGAACATTTCTATGGTAACTTCGGAATTTACTCTCGTGTGTGTATTTTCTATTTTTCTTGCCAAAGTATGCTATAAATAACTCCTTATATCTAGTCGATGCGGCTCCAATAAAATTGAAAACTCTTCTGTCTTTTAAAGAGTTGTCTTGGATTAAACAAAAAGATATTTGTCTCTCCACAATATTAACAACTAAAACCTCATAAGACAAACCATATCACAACTTGCCTTGTATTGTGAAGATTTTTCTAACTTCTAAGATTTCCAAGGAAAACTCTTGACATTGTATTCTAAGTATAAAATTGAGGAAGGATGTGCTCAGAATCAAGATATTAAGATGACAAGGGGCAAAAATGGAAACCCAGATTCAGTTACTTAGCGTGCGGATCATTGTAATAATGCAAAGAATTACACCATTACACTCTGAACCCATTATATACACACAAATATTCCATATACTCTGGCAACGAGATCAACACCGAGGAGAAATTTCATGAAAACTATAGTGCTACAGAGATTCTCAATTCTAGCTTACTTTTGCGAAATGATTTCCAATTAACACAAGATTTTGATATCACGATCCCTAACATTACTGAATGTTAATAGTAATGAAAATGAACATACGCAAAGACAATATGCAATCAAACTTCAAAGGAAAGGTTATCTTCAAAGAGATATGACGTCAAGAATCTTCGATGAGCTTGATCATTTACAATAATGGGATACAAGTAGACATCTCATCTCAACGTGAGCTTGATGATAAAGTAAAGGATTACAGAAGATTCTGCTACAATTTGTAATTGTCAACGGTAGCTCTTCTACAAGGTAAGGGTTAAAAATGAAGTTCTACGTGACAAATTTTGTGGCTCATTTCACGATCTAGCGCCAGATAAGGGTGTAATGGAGATAACTTTGTTACATAAAACAGGAAAAATCCTTCAGTGCTATCAAATCAACAAACAGTAAATAAATGTGTTTCACTGAACAAAGGAAACTTCAAATGACTTCACATTTTATGGAATTATGGATAAAGCCATTAATTCATTTGCTGACCTTAGTTACTTTAGACATTACTGTAACTCTCCCCTTGACTCACACCATACTTTATTTTGATGATAATTTCACCTTACTAGCCAATCAGAATCTTACAAGAAATAACCTGTGACCAATCATGAATCTGATGACAATTCCCTTCTCTTGTTCCAATTGAAGAAGCTGTTCCCCTGATCAAAAGGAGAAACCAAAACCACAACTTGTCAGAAATTAGTGCATCACCATTTAGATTAGATTAAAACAATTTCCATTTAAAACATAAGATACCTTGAGGCATCCAGGTCTCTCTAACCGAATCACGCCGCTTCCTGCTACTGAAAGCAGTGTTTATGCCAATCACTAGAAACACCTTCTTCTTTGGAGAGCCTTCAGTGGAGGATCTTGAGGCCAAGGTTTTACTTGAACCATCCGAGATCTCAGATTCTCTGGTACTCCTTGCTATTGCTTGCTCCATCTGACGTATGGAAACTTGCTTGTCTAGAGATCGGACACCCCTAAAAAAAAAAAGCAAACACCAATCATTCAACGAACACTTCAATTGCAACTTGCAAATGGAAACAAATCTAACAAAAACTAAAAACATGTTTCTCTTAATACTCACTGAATGGCCTCATGGGTTTTGTACACTTCACTCATTACATCCTTATCCTGCACACGTTGCGTGTGGCACATTCAAAACACCCCCACAAATTTAAAAAACATAGAACATAATTAAGAAAAACATGTGCAGATGGAACTGAAGAAATCACTGGAAGTGAAGAAAAAAAAAAAAAAACATGCCTTTTTAGTGGCACAATCCCCTGACACCACCTGCAGTTCTTGCTCGCGTCGATGATTTGACAGAAGCACCCCATTAGACTGAAGTGGCTCCCTCATCCTGCAAAGTTAATAACGTTGTTGTTGTTCAGTTCAGTCATTAACATGCGCTATAAAAAATTGCACATTCAAAACACACAGACCCAAGTTTCGAACTTTAGTTTCCGTACAACAAAATAAAACAAAGGAAGTAAACAGCAGAGAAGAATCGTAAAAAAATTGTGAAAGAGAGAAGTTAAGGAGATCAATATATAGTTACCTGGTTGTTATGAACATTCCAAGAATGAAGGAAAATACAGAGAAAATTGGAACCCATTTTGCAGGGATCCTGGTAGAACCACGAGTCTTCATATTGGTCTTCTGTGTCTCTGTATGTCTGAGTACTACAACTTCGAATGCACTCTTGTTGGTATTTATGAGAATTCATTAGTAACAAACAAATGAGAATAACATTAATCAACTATTTGAAATTTGAATGCAGCAAAATGGTAATACTTTATAAATAAACAATAGTTTAAATAATATTTTATGAAAATGTTAGAACTTCAGAAGAAATAGTTATCATTTTTAAAATCTTTTTTTTTTCACTCCTCTCTCATTAAAGTTGTCTATTAATTCTATCTTTTTTAATCTCCTCTTGTAGTTTCACCAAATTTACCATAATATGCATAGTTTAAGCCTACAAGGTAATTCTCACTTAGTTTTTTAGTAATCATGTAATTTACTCTTCATCTACAATTCTTTTTATAACCAATGCAGTTTAAGATTATTTTTTTTATACAAAACACGAATAAAAGATATTGTATTACATAATAAAATTAAATTAAATTAAATTTATGAAAAATAAATAAAAAATAGATTTGATTAGTACTTATTATATAAACTCGTTTAAATGAAATGACTTATTTAAATAAAAAAATAGAACCTTTAAAAAATTTAATTATTAAAAATATAAAATTGTAATCATATAATAATATGCTTTTTGTTTAACAAATAAATTTTATTTGTATAATAAAACTTATATAATTTTTTACATTTACCAAATAGTTTACTAACTAGTTTTATTAAACACTTTAATCCAATAAATTAGTTAACCAAATACTTTAATCCAATAAGTTACTTATTAACTCAAAACTAATAAGTTAAAAGTTAATCTATTTTTTTTTCTATATAAAAGTTTTCATGTGAGGCATCACTATACAACTTTTTGACATCTCAACTAAACTGACACTTTAAGTAACAACAATCATCTAGCATCACATGAAAAAAATATTATTATTAAAAAAGAAAAAAGAAAAAAAATACAAAATATGAGGGGACTAGATCAAAACTCATATGTTAACAAAAACGATACAAAAGTCGACTATATTATACCTATTCATAAAAATTCTAAGAACAGACTAGATGGAAGCCTATTATAGCAATGAAATTATTCTTTATGAATAAATCTTAAATTAGTCAACTTATCAACACAAACATCCTCTTCACGAAAAATATGAGTAACCCTAAACCTGATTTTCCCACAGTAATTAAGACAGGTATTTCATCAATTACGAAGCATCTACGAAACATTACTTCTAGTAGTAAACGCAGCACAAACCAAGGCAGAATCACATTCAAGTCAGACATTAATAATTCTCATCTTTTGAGCTTCCTCCATAGCATGTATAACTCCATAAAACTCAACAACCATAGCAGTTTGAACTTCAATAAATGCAGAGAAAACACTAATAAACTCCTCATACTCCTACGAAAAATACCTTCACAAGTAGCAAAACCAGGATACCTTAGCAACCCATCAATGTTAATTTTAACCCAACCAGCCTGGTGAAGGAAACTCCTATATTTAAGGAAAATGACGAAAAAAATTACCACTACGAGTATTAATACCAAAAAACTTAATAACGTTAAAAAAGTTTATCTATTATTAACTAGCTAACTTATCAAATATTTCTGGCAAATAAACCCTTAAGATTTAATTAAAATACATTAATTCAATATGATCTATCATATATTATTTAGTTAAACGAATTGGTTCACTTAAAAAATAAAACCATTATTTTTACAATAAAAAAGTTATTTTAAATTTTCTATATGTTAAACAAATATAATACATAAAAAATAAATTTAATAATTAAACCTAAAATATTTAATATAATACATATTAAATTAAAGAACTAAAAATATTATGCCAACTCACTCTTTAATTCTCTCATGCTTTAAGTTTCATAAGTTTTAATATGATTTTTATCTATGGAAGTTAAGTTTTCTAAGTTTTCGTATAATATACAGTATATAATGAATTAAAAAATTAAGTATTATCAATGTATTTAGATAGATTTTTTTTTTAAATTTGAGGTGAATTAGTAAATAAATCAAATTTAACACAAGTTCAACCCAGTTGTAGATAGATCGATTTTTTTTACCATTATATAATTTATCATGTTTTAGTATAATTAAATTAAAATTCATCTAATTTAGAATTTAATTCATCTTTCAACTCGGACTTAATCCTCTAGCCCCAAATTTCTCTGCCTTCGCTCTCTAATCTATCTTTGTTTTAAATTAAATACATTTCCATCAAAATTTCAATTTGCATCTATTTTCACATATCTCATCAAAACCAAACAAAGGTTGTTATAAAAAAATAGTGAATTAATCCTTTTTAATGCAAAATCGTTTTTAAAATTAACTTATTATTTAGAAGTTTTTGTAACTCTTAACTCGTCAATAAGTTTAAATATTTGCATGACCTTTTAAAAATAATGAGTTACACATGTTAGAATTGCTTCTTCAATCTAAGAAGGAAAGGAAACAAAAATCAACAATACCAAAACTATTGTGACCTTCTTTCTTGCCTTGCCACTTAACTGTGGTGAAATAAGAATGATAAAAGTAGGCAAATGAAAAATAATAATATTGATAAAAAAATTGAATAAATAATAAGGATAATAATGTTTTTTAAATTGGATAATTTCAAAAGTTAACCTTTACGTTTTTATTGTTTTAATCAAGTATTTTTATTCTACTTCTCATATGTTTTTTTTTTTTCCTTTTTCTCAAACCTACCTACTTTTTCTCTTCTATATTTCCTTCATTTTTCTTCTTCTATATTTCCTTATTTTTTTTAAAGAGTAAATGAAATCTATAAAAAGTTATAATGTTAAATAAATTGTATATAAATATATGATAAAAAAAGTGTGTTGTAAATATTTCTAAATTCTTTACACCATTATGTCTAATTAAAAGCTTTTATTTATGTATTTATTTTTCACAAGTTATTTTGTTTGTTTGTTTTTTTATTCAGTACAAGAAAAGAATTATTTAGTGATCGCTTTTAGCGATCAAAATTAATTGGTCGCAAATTGTGACTCAATAAACAATCAATTTGATTTTGGTCACTAAATCAGTACAAATTAGACGATTGCTAATTTGTATCAATTTAGCGACCGAAATCATTTAACAATTAATTTGATTTTGGTTGTTAAATAAAATTTATCACTACAAATTAGCGACTGAATTAATTTTAGTCGTTAAATCCTTATAAATCAACGATTAAATTTGGTTTTTATCCTTAATTTACACTGATTTAGCGATCGAAATCATATTGGTTACTAAATAATATCACTACAAAATTAGCGACCGATTTAATTTCAATCACTAAATCCCTACAAATCAATGATCGAATTAGATTTTCATCGTTAAATTACACTGATTTAGTGACCGAAATAAAATTGATCGCTAAATATAAATATATCATTACAAACTAGAGACCGAATTTGGTTTTGATCGTTAATTTGCACTAATTTAGCGACCGAATTTGGTTTTGATAGCTAAATACAAATATATCACCACAAATTAGTGATCAATTTATTTTGTAATTTTCGTAAATTAGGTTGCGTACGAAAGAAAAGTACACTAAATTAGTTTAACATATTTTTTACAATATAAACTTATTTAAAAAAATTGTAAATAAAACTTGTCCTATAATTGTTTATAATAATAAAATTGTTTATTGTTCTTGAGAATTCAATTATTAGAACTTGAAAATAATGTCACTAATGTAAAAAAAATCTAATAAAATTTAAATTTTAAGGAGTTGAATTTTCAAGTATGAATAATAAAAAAGTCATTCAAAAATTGATATTTCATAAATCAAATTTTGCTAATGAATAATATCGTTGAACGTAGAAAATTTACTTGGAATTTAGTCCCAAAATAATTGAATTTTACACTATCTGAATCCATAGATTACTATAGATGAAGAAATGAAGGTGATGAAAGGTGTGACATTCTTCATGTTTGGAACTATGTTTTTGCACGAAAAATATGGAAAATAAAGAGAAGGGAGAGAGGGAGGGACATCTCTCAATCTTGTGAAGAAACAAGAAGAAAGAGAGTTGTCTTTGAGTTGTTACTCATCTACCCCTCTATATAGTATTCACTTGAAAATTGAGGAAGAAGATATTTGTAAGATATAAGTTTCAAAAAAATGAGCGTACAAAAAAAATGGAAGAATTTTTAAAAACTTGTAATTAAGACATAATCGATCATGTCATGACACATCGAGTATGTCTAAAGAGATAATTGTTTAAAAACAAGTGAGTTAGAAGTATGTGAATATGAAAGCAAGCAACTGCATCCTTGATGATGACCTATGGTGGTGATGAATTCGTTTATTCCAACAATGCGTGCTTGGTCAAACAATGCTTATTTAGTTCATAACCAATTATAGACCCTTGAAAAATTGGTTAAAATTGTTATCATAATCGATTATAATTTCAAACACTATTAAAAGAATACAATTTTTTTTTCAACAATAAAACCACATTTTTAATTTAAATGTTAAAATGATTTGTTTGATTTATCACTTATTATAGAAATTATTTCTATTTCATTAAAGAAGTTATGTTCCTGAATTGAATAATGTTAAAATATGAAATGTTTAAAATAATTTCTTAAATTAATTTTTGTTTCATGTATTTTGTATTTCAATGTTAAAATATAAAATTTTAATTATAAAATAATATACAAATTACTTTTGTCTACATTATTAAAAAACTTTTTTAAATTAAATATTAAAATGTACTCTTTATTTATATGCTTTACGATCGTAATATTGACTCTTGAAAAAGAATAATAATTATTTTTAATTATAAATTTCAAACACAAACACATATATAAATAAATGTTTAAATTTTTATATAAAATATTCATCTTTATTTTAATTTAAATATTTAACAATTTCAAAACATGAATATTTTGATAAATGATTAATTATACAATTAACTATTTTACATTTTAATCACATGAATTATATCATATACAAATTATTATTCAAATTTACTTACTTTTCATACATCTAAACATCCTAATTCTCCACTCTCTTTTCCCATTTTTCTTTCCTTTTTCACTCTCATTCATCAAACAAAGTCTAGTGAGATTTTTCATTTTTTTTTCTAAAAATTAATAAAAAGGAGATAAAAAAATTCAAAAGAAGAACAGTATTCAACTCCGCGAAATTACTAAACAAGTTTATTTTGAAAATAATGTTACAACAAGTTCACTTGAAGATTATTTTTTAAAAAGGGATTTATTGAAAAAAATATGATATATTTTAAAGTGCATTTGGTGAATTGGAGGAGTGATGACACAAGTTCGTTGAGATAGTTAGGTAAAGTTGACATGCGACTTTAACTCCTAAGAATTAATGTCTCTTGTCTCGTCAATCACGCCTTCACTGCGGTGTCATGCATGCATTTGTTTCAACTTAGGTATAGTTGCGTGTCAACTTTAATTAAGTAAATATTATTTCCTAAACCTCTACTTTCTTTGAATAAGCTATAGAAAAAAGACACAATTTTCTTACAATTTTTATAGAAATAAGTTTTGGTAGGTATTATTCTAGCATCGAATAGAAAAATTCTCTAACATTCAAGTTGGGTAACTTTAAAATATAAAAAAATATAATTTTTTTCATCTATTAAAAGTGACATCTTCCTAATTCAAAATCACACAGGCTTATTTGGATTTTTGTTTTCATAATTTGTAGAAAAAGAAATGGAGGATTATTTGTTCATGGCTATGTGCAAATAAAACGAGTTACAGTAAATTGGGTTTTTCTTCAATCACTACTATCGATTCTATTGTGTCCCTTAATTAAAGTAAAATTATATCGTTATTTTATCTATTTGTTAGATTCAGTTTGAAAATAATAATAATTTAGTTTTTTATATTTAAGTTTGATTCAATTTAATGGTCAATTTAAAATCAAAACTTATTACCATGACCCTCAAAAGCCATCATAAAAAATAATTTCGCTTGATCTGTGTTTATAAATTTGAATTTTAAGTGATGAGTTCTCAATAATAATGCAAGGAAATAATAATAAATTTGAAAAAAAATACTCTATTGATAACAAAAGTATTCCAAAAAAAATTCTCCACATAAGAATGTCTTTACACTTATCACGAGAGCTCTATAGGATTTACTCTATATATAAATCCTATGTAAAAGGACTAACATAAGACTATTCAAAATAAAAATTGTTAAGACAATTATAATAAATATGTATTAGATAATTTAACTTCTCATTCACATTAGACTATCTAACTGTTTCACTATGCTCTTGTACATGATTTACAGTCAATCATCACAATTCTCCACCTTCACTCCTAATCATGGAAGAGCTTCCAATTTCAACTTCCCTTTTCCTTGATTGAAAAATTGACCAACAAACTACAGTACCTATTTAACCTAATTTGCTTGGGCTTAAGTGACTTTTCGCTTAGACGCTAATGGGCTCGCTTGGGCAAATAAAACGTAAAAAGGCTCAACGTTACTGACTCTATCTCACTTAAACGAGATTCTACTCGTTTTAGAGAGATCCACTGGTGGCATCTTGGCTTTTTGCAAATTTGGGTAGCTTTGATGAGTGTTGATGCATTCCAACTTTCTCTTTTTAGCTTTGTATATTTTCCTTCTGCCCAATCATCTCCATTCTCCCCTAGAATCCTGAAATTAACACCAAATTTGGGAATAAATTCTTCCTATTCAAATTAAAATCATAAAATATGTAAAAAGGTATAAATTCATAAATTAGGGATTATTTTATACTTATTTTAGCAATTAATACTCATAAGTGCCTATCTGGTATGCTATAGACCATTACATACATGATGCTACCAACTCCATTAGCCTATGGAGACATGATGTGATTTGATTTTAGGATTGTACCTTTTTATGGGTTTCACTTTTGTTTATGATTTTTGGATTAATAATTATGGTGAGAAAACTATAGAAGATTCCCACTGGACACGAACTTAACCAAGTGGTTAAGTAAGTGTGAAGGTTCACTTCTAGAGGTCAAAGAGAAAACACAATTATATGGTGATGATGATGAAGAAGTGCAAAATTAAAGCATATAATGGAAAGCAACAAGATGGAAAAATCAAAAAGGAAAAGAAGAACACAAGAATATAAGAGGAATGGAAATGGTGCAAGGAAGGAAGAGATGAAGAGATAGAGGAAGCTTATGGATGATGCTTGTGGTCACGCCACTTGGAGTGGTGGGAGACTCCAAGATGAGTGGTGAAGAGTCGCCACTTGAAGTGCACAAACACCCAAGATAAGACCCACAAAAAGAGAGCCCTCAAGACTCACTCTACACTCTGTCAGAGTTTCTTTTATTCAAAATTCAATGTGTAAATTACATGATGCAAGACACCCTTTATGTAGGAGAGAGTGACTTGGGGAGCAATAGTGAGAGGGGTAAATGAGTCATTTGTGAGAAACCTTCTAGAAGGTAGGCCAAAGAAACCATAAACCTAGGTGGACATGTCATGAAAGTTGGGCTTGACAAAAGCCCAAATTACCAAGCACACCCTACTCTATCTTTCTTCTATTTAAACCCCCAAAGTGATCCCAATTTATGCTAAGTACACCCCATATTATGCTATATACACCCTAATCTATTGAAATTAAAGACAAAGAAACTAGTTGGTGCTCAGCTCCCATTACATGGGCTTTGCTCCTGGTGATCCTCTGAGGAGTGATAGGCTCTGAGGCACTGGCTAGTGGATGGTCCTAACCTACCTTTGCATCTTGTGTCATGCCTAGGGTCATCCTTTTGGAAGGTTGGGCTAGTTCAAGGAATGCTCTATCTCTCAGGGCTTCATCAAGTCCTCATCTTCCTCCTTTCCTCCTCAATACTTTGAGCTTAAGCAAATGAGAGCTTCGTGTGGTGTCCCGAAGTTTGAAATTCATTCATCCTAAGCCCCTCAACCACGTTATGCAAGTACCCTTGCTAAGACAAACGCAGTATCCCAATCATCTTATCCCTTTGTATGACCAAGATCCTTCATTTCAAACTCTGGACTTACTCTTCATTTGAGCTCTTCTAATTCATCTTTATACTGGATGGCTATAAGGATGTCATTCACATATAAGAGTAAGAACACCGCATATTCTTCTTCTCTTTTGAGGATGTATACACAACTATTATAAGTACACATCTAGAACCATGTCTATCTTAGAAAGTCACCAAATCTCTTGTATCACTACCTTGGACATTGTTTTAAGCCATACAAAGATTTTCTTTCCAAGAGACAAATCTGTTAGGTTTGATGGCTACAACAAGAGGGGGGGGGGGTGAATTGTTTTCAAACTATTTTCACAAATACTTTGCTTAGAATGAAGCTTTAACAAACAATACAGAAAAGCAATTCAAAAAACCAATTCAATAATCAAACAGAAACTGGAATTAGAAATTCAATCGATTAAAGTTGTGATTTAACCGGTTGTTTATGACAACGGAAATTACAAACAATTTAATAAGAGATGAGATAAAGAGAATTACACACATAGATTATACTGGTTCACTCAATCACAAAGCTACATCTAGACCTCAGTCAAACCACTGATTTTTCACTATGCAATCAATCACAGATTACACAAACACCATACACAAAGAGGTGACTTTGAATCCCACAAAGCCTACTCACCCTCCTTGCACACAACAACCACCTCAAGCCAGAATCCCACTGACTTTACAAGATTTTACACAGTTATACAAAATGTTATATGAATAATTACAAGAACTTGAACATGATTAGAAAACACCTGGTAAAAGACAATACACCAACACCCTATTGATCAGTTCTTTGAAAGACAACAAAGCATAAAGCAATCTTGCTAAAACTTGATGAAAAACCTTTTCACAAACAGTTTTGGTAATCTCTCAAATCAATATCAACTCAGAGTATCAAAAGGTTTCTGTTTCATCAACTCTCTAGTTAATCAACTTCAAAATCATCTTTTAAACGTTTGAATTAAAAGCATATTTATAATACTTGAAATGCTAACGTTGGAGCAAATCAGTTAAAAACAGATTTTCAAAAAACTGTTACAAGCACATACATTTAATCGGTTAAAACCACGAATTAACCGGTTGAATGCTCTTGTCAGTTATAAAACAGTTTTAAAACCTTCTTTTCCAGCTAAGTTACAAACAACCGATTATCTCGACATTTTAATCGATTGTTTTTCCCTTTGCATGGAAAAACACTTTAATATTTAAAACTGATTGAAATGAGCTTTGTCTGAGATTCAAAACTGATCTTACAAAGATTCTAAACCTCAACCCAAAACCTAAACCTAAAACATCACTCAGCTTTAGGCTTCACTTGGATTTGGCACATCAAAGCTTCCCATCTTCAACAAAATCTTCCCCTCCTCTTCAACAAAGCCTTTAGGCTGCTACATATAGAGGGTATCCTCCAAATTACCATGTAGAAATGTTATCTTCATGTCTACCTGTTCTAACACCAAATTGCATTGGTTAACAATAGACATTAAAATCCTATGGAACAATTTTTTTTATCACAGGTGAGAATATCTCATTACATTCAGGAATATCTTATTACTAGTCTAGCCTTGAATCTCTAACCCTCCACACTTGGTATTTGCCTCTTCTTCTTGAACACCCACTTTCATCCTACCACCTTTTGGTTTCTTAGTAGATCAATAAATGTCCACACGTGGTTCTTCCTTAAAGACTCAATTTCTTCTTCCATGGCAACTTGCCACTACTGACCTTTTGAACCTGTTAGAATATATGACTTTAAACTAGAGGGGGGTGAATTGTTTAAAGAGGATTTTCGAAAACTTTTAAGTCAAGAATGAAATTTCTTCGAGAATCAATTGATAAAGAAAATCAGTTTGCCAAACACAAAGCAAAAAGCAACTGCACCAGAAAAACAATCGGTTGTTTCGCAAAAACAATCGGTTGTTTCGCAAAAACAATCGGTTGTTTCGCAGAAACAATCGGTTGTTTATACCAGTTTGCAAAAATTAAAACTGAATTTAAAGAGTTTAAGGATAGAGAGAATGCACATAGATGTTTATACTGGTTCACTCTAAACCCAGAGCTACATCCAGTCTTCTCAGAAACCACTGAGGAATTCCACTAAGCAATCAAACCTAGATCACTTACACCACAACCAAGAAAGTGACCTTAAACATCCTTCAAAGGGTTTTGGATTCTTCAAAGCTTGAACACCACTTGGTTCAACAATCTCCCCCTATTTGATGAAGACAAATCCCTGATGCTTGTGTTGTTCCTGATTGAATCTTAAGCAGTTTCTGCAAAGCATAATTTTAAGCAGAACACAAAACTTCTGATATTTGGTTAGCACAGAGATAAATATAGAAATTTTGAACATAATATCATAGCAAACAATCAAACAAAATATAGGAGCAAACACCTGATATGATTCCAATAGCAAGATAGAGATGTTTCATAGACATAATATGGAATCAACTTGAGTTGGAATATGATTAGGCACTTTTCTAGAATTGGATCAATGTTCTTTCATTCAAGAACTCACCAAAACTTAAGTAACCAAGCCAAAACTCATATAGAAATCCATTTCTTGTCAAATGAACCGATTAAATTGAACAAGAAAGTAAATGAACCTATTGAAACTCTATAGAAAGCAATTGAACCGAACAAAAGCATGAAAAGAAGCTAATGAACCGATTAAAACAGTAAGGAATTGAAAAGAACCGAACAAAAGTGCAAGAAAAGGAAGATGAACCGATTAAAAGGAACTAGAATGGTCTAAGACATGTTTTGGAATTCATATGGACATGGCAATGGAGGAATAAGATGGAAAGAGAAGAAGACTTATGTGGCTGGAGTTCTTGGAGATGAGCACGCCACTTGAAGGATGCAAGACTTCAAGATGAGTGTAGATGCCACCACTTGAGGTTCCAAGATGCACTCAAGATGAGACTAGAAGAGGAGAAGACAAATCTCACTCACTCAATCACCAAATTGGGAGAGTTTCGGTAGTTCAATATCAAATTCTGTATTTAGAAGGACCCAAGCCCTCCTTATATAGGAGAAGGACCGGTCAAGAAGCTTACACAAGAAGCTATTCTAAAAGTCCCTTACACTTCTCCCACTTCTAGCGCCTATTAGTGAGGTATGAAGGGTCAAACTACTAGAATGTTCTAAAACTAATATCTAAAGATGCTTTACATAAGAGGTATCTTTAGGTTTCCCTCTTAGCACCTTCTAAAAAAACTATATATTTAAACATTGTTCAAATTATACAAAAGAAACTACAAAAAGAGAAAACATTTGACCATTTCCTAATTCTTTAAATTTGCTCCTTGTAATCCTTTGAGGAAAGGATGATGAGCGAATATCTTCCTTAACATCTTAATATTCGGCTTCTTTTCCTTCTTGATCTTGATCTCCATCAACACCTATAAGGTTTTACTCATCCAAACTGTTTTTCAGAAACTAAACAAACATTAAACACATCATACATCTCCCCCTATTTGTCTTCACAAATAGACAAACAAAAGAGATAAACAAGATAATTTTTCTCAATACATTAGATATAAAACAACAAAAGCAGAAAGAATAGAAAACTGATACAGCCACCAAAACCAATCGGTTGTTTCGATACATCAACCGGTTGTTTTTCTTCATTCATCATCATCAACATATTGAAGATCAAAGATTTGGTTCTGTACTGCTTCAATATGTTCATCTAGTGTCATGAAATGTGCATCCATATTGTCAAACCTGTTATCAATCCTCTGGAAGTTGCTGACACAAAGATCATGGAAATTCCTTTGATTCTCCGCAAAGCTATCAAGTCTATTCATCATGAGTTCTTCAAAAGAAGACATGAATTGCATTCTTTCTTCTTGATTTCCAGCACCAACACTAGGTCCAACATCTTGATGTGCTTTAGGTAGATCTTCATGTTGAAAATCTATATCAGCAGGTTCATCTTGTTCATGATCAGCAGCTGCACTAGATGAGGCTCCATAGTCACCATCTTTGCTAATCCATTTGCCACCTAATTTGGTGAAACCCATTTTGCTGAGAGATCCATTGTTCAACTCTTGAGTTGACTTGACCAACTCAGATGTTTCATCCTCTAGGTGTTGAACCAAGTGGTGTTCAAGTTTTGAAGAATCCAAATCCTTTGAAGGATGTTGAAGCCTCTGCTATGCTTGATGTTGTTGTGCTTGTTGAGCTTAGCTCTGGAGTAGTTTATATGTTGTAATCCACCCTTTGATTAAATCTAAAGCATTAGCATTCTCAATCTTTGTTAAAGTAAAATGTTTTCAAACTAAGTTAAAACAACCGATTGTTTTGTCGAAACAACCGATTGTTTATACTTAGGTGTTTTGAGAAAAAGATTGAAAACTGTTTTTAAATTGGTTGAACTGTTAAGTACCAAAACAACCGATTGATTCGAGGAAACAACCGATTCTTTGTTTTGGGACCATAACAGAAAAACTGTTTTCTGTTTGACTGAGCTTTAAATGATTTAACTACTTACGCTCCAGTCATTAAATGCTTTGACCAATCTTTTAATGCAATTTAAGAGTTTGTTAAGATTTGATAACAAACTACATCTTTGAATATATTCAGAAAAACAGATTTAAGATTTAAGTTTTTTTTGACAAGTTTTTTCTTAAGAGTTTTGAGTTTTTCAAAGAGCTGAGATTGCTAAGAGTTTGTGATTGATCAAAGTGTATGGAATAGGATTCTGCTTGTATTGATT